>NW_006400126.1:1250851-1286068 GCF_000299155.1 Elephantulus edwardii
ATGAAATCAAAGTCATATTTTGGCTCCTGTGGATTTGGTTTAATTTTCCTCCGCTTCAGCTTGAACTTGCATATGAGTGATTGGTGGTCTGTTCCACAATGTTGTAAATTATTACCTAGCTTGGGAAGGAATGGAGAGTATGAAGGTTAGTGAACTCCCTCAATCCCACATGAACAAATATTATATAAAACCATTATTGTATAATGAGTAAAACTTCCAAGGGGCATGGGGGAGGTTGGAAACAGAGGAATGAGAATGTGCAGGGGGAGGAGGAAATTAACCATGGAGCTGTACAATGTGATGAGTGGAGAGGGTGAAGGAAATTGTAAGATTTTCTTCTAGAAAACAGTGTATTTGAATTTTGTAAATAAACTAGTATTTTAAAAAAAATCAACTTGGGGAGGAGGAAGGGAGAGAGACAGGGTAAAATGCACAACAATGAATGAATGAAAACTAACTTTTTGGTAAACTTTTGCTAAAATTACAATCAAAACAAAAATTTCATTTAAAGAAAATCAGTGTTTTATAGCAGCAAAGAAAGCATGGAGAAGGAAACTAGAAAAGCAACACCGTTCACAACAGCAAACCACAAGATAAAATACTTATGAATAAATCTTAGGAGAGACTAAATACCTTTACAAAGAAAACTAGAAACTACTACTACAGAAATAATAAGAAACTTATATAAATGGAAAAAAATTGTTCCTGTTTTCATGGATAGGGAGACTGAATATTGTGAAAATGACAAAATGCTCTTCATAAGTGAACACAAAATGAAACATTCTTAGATACAGGAATATAAAAAGACATATTCTCCATAATATCTATCCTTGTTGTTAGGTGACATTTTCTTGATTGTGAGTAGTAGAAGTTCCATGAATAACAAATATGAATCTTGTCCTATCCTGCAACATTCTCACAATTTCTGTCCATTGTGGAAGTCACTGTGTCAATTAATCTTTCTTTCTTTCACTGACCTTTCTCTTTCCCACTTGGATGTATCTCTCCAAGGACTAGATCCTCTTGTGAACATGGTCAAATAAGTGAGATGAAATTTCATCATCCTTTCTACTATGAAATACTCTGGTTGCACATATTTGTATGCTCTTTTCTCAGTCTCCATGGTATAATCACTACTCTTCGCCAACACTATAATTCAAAGAAATAGATTTTTTTTGTCTGTCCTTATTCCTTATCCAACTTATAGATTTGTAAGAAACAATGAAAATATTATGGTTTAGATCAGGTACACATTAACTCTTTGGCAGCAGATTGCTCAAATGTAATACATCTTTTGATTTCTTGATTTCATGCTTGGTTTGATTTCTTTGACTTCATGCTCTTACCAAGGCCTTCCATAGGGATTACATATCACTGTGAAGAAGACAAATATCTTCACTACTGGGCCAACAGGTAACATCACAATAGATGGAGAAGAGAATAAAATTGTCAACAATATTATCTTACATGGATCCACAAGAAACACCATTGGTATCAGCAGTCAGGAGATTAAAAGATATAGTTCATTAGGAAAGACTTCTGTCAGAAATTACCACAAAGTAATAGGGTACAATGTTGTCACCTGATTCATAGTCTTTAAATCACATTTTGCATTTGAGAGCTCAACAATAAATGAGTATGACAGAAGAATCAGTGCCTCTGAATTGTGCCAACAGAATAGTACTGGACATGTCATGAACTGCCAAAGGAACAAATAGATATGTCTTTAAAGAAGTGCAACAAGTGTGCACCTTGGAGATAAGGGTGACAATGCTTTGTGTCACATACAATGGGTATGTTGTTGGAAGAAGCTATTCATGGGAAAGGAATATGCTTTGAAAGGTCAGATAAGTAGATTAAGACTCTCAATGAAATGTATTGAAATAGTGACTGTAGCAACTGACTCAAGTAAGCGGCATCTAATAATAACAACTTCATGAGTATTGATTGTGAATGCAAATCAAATGAAATAATTGACAATTTTAATTTTTTCCCCATTTTTCATGTGTTTGTCAACTGCAGAGGATTTTTGTTTTCTTGATATTGAGATGTAATCCACATTGAAGGCTAAATCTTTGATCTCATTCAGTAATGGCTCCTAGTCCTCTTCAGTTTCAGCAAGCAAAGTTGTGTCATCTGATAATGTAGGTTGTTGATGAGTCATCTTTCAATCCTGATGCCACAATCTTCTTCACATATACAGCTTTGAGAATTATTTGCCATATATATATATATATATATGTATAAATTCAATAGATATGGAGAAAGAATACAATCCTGATGCACAACTTTCCTGATTTTAAGCCATGAATAGGGAAACACTGCATGGTCAAAAATCAGGAAAAGAGTGTATCAGAGATGCATTCTGTCTCCATACATTTTCAGTATTTATGCAGAAAAGATCATTTGATAAATAGGACTTTATGAGGAGGAATGTGGCATCAAGATTGGAGGAAGATGCATATATAACCTATGATATGCAGATGACACACCTCGCTTGCTGAAACTGAAGAGAACTGAAGCACTTGCTGAAGAAGGTAAAGGACTGTAGTCTTCAGTATGAATTGAAGCTCAAGATCAAGAAGACAGATTCTCACCACTGCGCCAATTGGCAGTCCTATGTGGATGGAGAAGAGATTGAGGTTGTTAACAATTACAACTTGCTCGGCTCCACAATCAACACTCTTTAAAAAAATATTTTAATGAGCATTTACAGAGATTTTGGATTTCCATTCATTCATTGCTGCACTTCTCTCCCCACCCAGCCCTCCCCTCCCCCCAGTTGCCTCCTTTCTTTCAAAAGTAAAAGAAACGCTCCTTTCCTGGTACACAATCCCCCCACACCCCTCTCACCACCCCAAGTACATTCCACTATGCAACCTTAATTGTGGACTCTTGTGATAACCATAATAAACATAATGGGGTAAACATAATACATCGCTTTTAAATTATTCACTCCCTCATCTGTTTCAGTGCAGTATACACAATTTATCCAGTTTTTCTCAGTCTTACTCCAGTGCTGATATCAATCCCATTTTGCAGCAGTGGCACTATGCAATATTTGTCCTTTTGCGACTGAGATATTTCACTCAGCATAATGTCCTCCAGGCTCATCCATTTTGAATAATATTGCATGAATTCCTTGTTTTTCAATGCGTAGTATTCCATTGTGTGAATATACCACAGCTTCTCTATCCATTCGTTTGTTGATGGGCACCTGGGTTGTTTCCAACTCCTTGCTATTGTGAACAGAGCCACGATAAACATGGGTGTACATATATCTGCTTGGATGTCAGTTATGGTCTCTTTGGGATATATTCCCAGTAGTGGAATTACAACACTCTTAATACCAGCAGTCAGGAAATCAAAAGACAAATTGCATTGGGATAATCTACTGTCAGGGACCTCTCCAGAGTGCTTAAAAGCAATCATGTCAGTCTAGAGACAAAGGTGCACCTAATCCAGGCTTCGGTCTTCACAATTACTTGTTATACTTCAGAGAACTGGACAATGACTGTGGATGGATGACAGAAGAAGAATCGATGACTTCAAGTTGTTGTGCTGGAGAAGAGTCTTGAACATATAATGGACTGCCAAAAACACCAAATAGGTCTATCTTGGGGAGAATGAAACCAAATTCTCCTTGGAAGTTAGAATTTTGAAGCTCGATCTCACATACTTTGGGTACGTGGCCAGGAGAGACAAACCAGTCCTTGGAGAAGAACATCATGCTCAGAACGGTGAAGGGACAGCAAAGAAGAAGATCCCAGATGAGATGGATTGATGTAGTAACTAGGGCAATGGGATTTGGTTTGTCAGAATTAGTGAGACTAGCTCAGGATAGGGCAGGGTTCAGAGCTGCTGTACATTGGGGAGCTGTGTGTTGCAGGCAACTCAACATCACACAACAACAACAATGCTCCTCTGTTCTGCTTGAATAAGTGCATTGTTCCATGCATATTTTTCTTCCATGTGAGTAAAATTGAATGTATTGTGATTCCTATTCTTCTGAATGTTATCCAAATTTTGTTATGATCTACACTGTTGCCTTTTCATAGTTAATAAAACACAGGCAAACATATTTCTGGTATCTGTGAATAAAGTAAAAAGTTATTACAAAGTCAAGCAAGAAAGAAAAGACCAAAATGGATGTTAGAAGAGACTGAAACATGCACTGAAACAAAAAGAAGCAAAAATAAGGGGAAGGAATGCTGAGGTAAGAGAGTTGGACAGAAAATCTGAAAGAAGAGCATGCTAACATTAAAGCAAAGTAGTATAGTGAAATATACATAGAGCTGGAGTTGGAAACAAAAAGCAACAAAAATGTTTGGCATTTCTCACATTTAAAGAACTGGAGAAATAATTCCAGTCTTGAGGAGTAAGTGAGTGCTGAAGGATTTTTTGGTTAAAATCTGGAATGATGTAGGAAGGATAAACAGAATACAGAGTCCATTTTCTTCTTTTGTCTTTATCCCTTTTCCTACTTTGGATAGAAATAAGAAGCAAATTAAAATATCATTGCTTGGCTCAGGTGCACCTTAATCTGTAAACTGATATTCTTTCTCTTTAGAAGTTTTGAGAAGCGTTTAATAGCAGATTACCTCGGCGTAAAATATCTTTTGATTTCTTGAAAGCAGAGTTCTCTGATTCAAGACTTCTTTTTGCTATCAAAAAGAACTGGTTAACACTGAATCATTTCAGGAATTAGCTTATTATCAAGAACCAATAGTACTGAAGGAGAAACGGCAAAGTGCTTTGAAGGCATTGGCAAAAAAATAATACCCCAGGAATATTTTATTGTTGTCAAGTGCCTTTGTTTAAAGTACAATGCATAGTAAGTCAATAAACAACAGATCTGAAACGTATCCTATCACATCACATCCTCACAAGCGCTGATATATTTGAACCCTATTGGGTTCCAATTGAGGAGATTCAGGAAATAGATGCCACCCTGATGGACTACCAGCCTCTGACGACAAATAGTGAAGGCAGCTTTCTGGCTAAGTGACTAGAACAAATCTATAATTTTTCCCATCCCAAAAAAGGTCATTCAACAGACTATGGAAATTATCAAACATATTTTCATTAATTGATTATGTCACTAATATCACATACAGGTAAAATATAACTGAAGATTATTTAAAAATATCTGCTGGAACAATTCAATGACAATGAATTGACAAATTCTAGCTGGATTCAGAAGATACCACAATGTAGGGGAAGCCATTGCTAATATCAATTATTATTGCTGTTATAACTTGATGGCAGTAGTTGTTAGGTGCCATCAAGTTGAGTATTACTCATAACTACACTACGAACCTTGTCTTGTTAAACCATAATCCTCATAATCTCTGATATACTTGAGACTGTTGTTACAGTCATAGGGTCAATCCATCTTATTGAGGGTCTTCTTCTCTTTCTCTGACCTTCCACATTACGTAGCGTGATGTCTCTTTCTAGCAGCTATTGACAACATGCCCAAAGTATGCAAGATGACTTTTCATCACCTTTGCCTCTAAGGAGACAACCTGGCTGTACTTCCTCCAGGGCAGACATGTTTCCTTTTTTAGAAGTTCATGGGATATTACGTACCCTTCTCCAGCAAAATTCATAAATATTGATTCTTTCTCTGCAATTCTTTAATTTTCAGATGTACTTTAACTGAAAATACCGTAGCTTGGATATGGCTTACCTTAATCTTTAAACTAACTTTGGAGAAGTCCCTGACAGTAGATTTTCCCAGTGCAACATATCTTTTTATTTTTTTACAGCTATGACAATGGGTATTGATTGTGAATCCAAGTAAAATTATTAATAGCTTCAAGCTTTTCTCCATTTATTGTGATTGGAGTAATGCTGATTTTTTAAAATTTATTTTTTTTATGTTTCCATCCCAAAGAAGGGCAACCCAACTGAGTGTGGAAACTACAGAATAATATCATTGATTTCACATGCAAGCAAGATTCTACTGAAGATTATCCAAAAACGACTGGAACAGCACATCAGCAGCAAAGAACTGCCAGAAGTCCAGGCTGGGTTTAGAAGGGGTCGTGGTACTAGGGATATTGTAGCTGATGTTAGATGGATCTTGACTGAAAGCAGAGAATACCAGAAAAATGTCTATCTGTGTTTCGTTGATTATGCAAAGGCATTTGACTGTGTGGATCATAACAAACTGTGGCTGACTCTGAGAAGAATGGGAACCCCAGAACATTTAATCGTGCTAATGCGAAACCTATACTTGGACCAAGAGGCAGTCGTCAGAACAGAGCAGGGCAACACTGCATGGTTCAAAATTGGGAAGGGTGTACGCCAGAGATGCATCCTGTCTCCATACCTTTTCAACCTGAATGCAGAGCAGATTATCTGAGAGGCTGGGCTCTATGAGGAGAAGCATGGTGTTAGGATTGGTGGACGATCTATCAACAATCTGCATTATGCGGATGACACAACCCTGCTTGCTGAAACTGGGGAGGACCTCGTGCACTTACTGCAGAGGGTCAAGGACTGCAGCCTTCAATACAGACTGAGGCTCAATGTCAAGAAGACAAAAATTCTCACCACTGGACCAATCGGTAGCATCAGGATGGATGGCGAAGAGATTGAGATTGTTCACAGCTTCAGTTTGCTCAGCTCCACGGTCAACACTCTTGGTTAGCACCAATAGCCAGGAAATAAAAAAACATATTGCAATGGGAAAGTCTGTGGTTAGGGACCTCTCTAAAGTACTCAAGAGCAGCGGTGTCTCTCTGGAGACTAAGGTGCACCTTATACAGGCCATGGTTTTTGCAATCACTTGTTATGCATCAGAGAGTTGGACAATGACTAGGGAGGATAGAAGGAGAATTGATGCCTTTGGGCTGTGGTTCTGGAGAAGAGTATTGAGTGTACCATGGACTGCCAAGAAAACAAACAGATTCACCCTAGAGAGGGTTAAATTAGGCTCCTCCTTGGAGGCAAGGATTCTGGGGCTTCGTCTGACATACTTTGAACATGTTGTAAGGAGAGACAGGTCTTTAGAGAGGGACATCATGCTGGGTCGAGTAGAGGGACAGCGCAGGAGGGGAAGACCCTCTATGAGGTGGATTGATTCAGTGACTGGGGTAATCGGGATGGGTGTGTCAGAGGCAATGAGATTGGCACAGGATAGAGCAGGGTTTAGGGCTGTTGTACATAGGATCGCTATGAGTCGCAAACGACTCGATGGCACATAACAACAATAAACAACATGTTGAGATGTAATCCACATTAAGGGTCATATAGTCAGCTTCTTGAATGATTTGCTTAACATACAGATTGTGAATAGACATGGAGAAAGGATGCAACCCTGATGCATACTCCCTAATTTTAAATCATATAAAATTCCTTCATTTTGTTTAGACAACTGATTTTGGTCTATGTATATGTTTTGCATGAGGACTATTAAATGATCTGAGATTCAATTTATTCTCAATGTTAGCCATTATTTTATATTATCCGCCTAGTCAAACACATTTTAATAGTTAACAAAATATAAATATGCACCTTTTCTGTATTCTGTGCTTTCATTTAAGATTCTTCAGACAGTAACAATATTCTTCAGAGACCATGAAGCATCGTCTTGTTAATGTACTGTTCCAACTGGTTTTGAATAATCTTTAGTAAGATTTTTTCTTATGTGGGACAAATAATGATATAATGCAATAATTTTCATATTATTTTGTGTCACTAATTTTGTAAATTGGAAAAAAAAATAGGTGTTTTCTTATCAGTTGGCCAGGTAGCACTCTTTCATATTTCTTGGCTTAAATGAGTGAGCACAGGCAGAATAGCATCTGTTTGTTGAAACATATCAACTGTTATTCAGTCATTTCCTGGGGCCTTCCATGTTGCCAATGTCTTCAGTGTAGCTTGTTAACTACAAGGCTGTTGTCATTTTTGCTATGTGCTGCCAAGTTGCCTGAGACTAATAGTGACCCTATGTACAACAGTCCTAAACCCTGCTCTATCCTGTGACAATCTCATTGTCTCTAACACAGCTATTCCCATTACCTCAGTCACTGAATCAATCCATATCATTGAAGGCCTTCCTCTCCTGAGATGTCCCTTCATCCTCCCGAGTGCATGATGTCCCTCTCCAAGGAATGGTCCCTCCTTGCAACATGTCCAAAGACGAAGCTTCAAAATCCTGGCCCCCAAGGAGCAACCTGGCTACACTTTCTCCAGGACAAACCTATTTGTTATCTTAGAAGTCAATGGTATATGTAATACTCTTCTCCAACCCCACAGCTAAAAGACACCAATTCTCCTTCCATCATCCCTAGTCATTGTCCAGCACTCTGATGCATAGCAAGTGATTGCAAAGACCATGGCATGTATTAGGCACACCTTAGTCTCCAAACTGACATAGTTGCTCTTCACTACATTAGAGAGATCTCTAACTGCACTTTCCCATCACATATCTTTTGATTTCTTGGCTTCTGGTGCCAAGAGTATTGATTGGTGGAAAAGAAGAGGAAATAGAAGATTTCTATCAAATTTTGCAGTCAGAGATCGATCAAACATGCAATCAAGATACATAATAGTAATATGTGACTGGAATGCAAAAGTTGGGAACAGAGAAGAAGGATCAGTATTTGAAAAGTGAAGCTGGAGATAGGATGATAGAATTTTGCACAAGCAATGATTTATTCATTACAAATATATTTTATAAGAAACATAAACACAGGTGATATACATGGATTTTACCTGATGTAAGCATAGGACTCAGATAGAATATATCTGTGCAATGGACTGCTGGAGAAGCTCAATATCAGCTGTGAAACCAGGCTGGGTTCTGAACGTGGAACAGACAACCAACTACTCCTATGAAAAGTTTAAGCTGAAGCTAAGGAAAGTGAAATCAAGTCCACAGGAACCAAATATGATCTTGAGTCTATCCCACCCTAATTTCAGAACCATATTAGGAACAGGTTTGAGGCCTTGAACACTAATAAGAAAAGACCAGATGAGTTATGGGACGATATCAAGAATATCATCCTGGAAGAGTGCAAAAGGTCATTGCAAAGACATAAGAGGAAGAAAAGACCAAAATGGATGTCAGAAGAGACTCTGAATATTGCACTAGAGCACCAATAAGCCAAAGCAGAGGAAAGAAATCAAGACATTAAGGAGCTGAACAGAAGATTTTGAAAGGCAGCACTGGAAGACAAAATAAAGTTTAATAATGAAATATGCAAAGAGCTGGAGTCAGAAAATCAAAGAATCTGAACACACTAAGCATTTCTTAAGCTCAAGGAACTGATGAAGAAATTCAAGCCTTGAGTTGCAATACTTACAGATGCTTTGGGCAGAATATTAAAGGATTCAGGAAGTATTAAATGAAGATGGAAAGAGTATATAGAGTCATTATACCAAAAGAAATTGGCAGACACAGAAGAATTTCATGAAACAACATAATAGCAAGAGCCTATGGTGATGAAGGAAGAAGTTCAAACGGCTTCGAAAGAATTGGCTAAAAATAAGTCCCCAGGAATTGATGGTATATCAATTAATACATTTCAACTAACAGATCCTTCCCTAGATGTACCAAGTTGTGCCAAGAAATCTGGAGGACAACCCCTTGACCAACTGATTGGAAGAGATCTTTATTTGTTCCCACTGCAAAGAAAGGTGATCTGACAGAGGGTGGAAATTATCAGACAATATCATTAATATCACACACAAGCAAGATTCTGTTGAAGATCATATTAAAACAACTGGAACAATACATCAACAGAGAACTACTAGAAGTGCAGGCTGGGTTTAGAAGGGGTCATGGTACTAGGGATATTGTAGCTAATGTTAGATGGATCTTGGCTGAAAGCAGGGAGTACCAGAGGAATGTTTATCTGTGTTTCATTGAAAAGGTGTTTGACTACGTGGATCACAACAAACTGTGGCTAACTGAGAATAATTGGAATCTCAGAACACCTGATCATACTAATGTGAAACCTATACTTGGGCCAGGAGGCACTCATAAGATCAGAGCAAGGAAACACTGTATGGTTCAAAATTGGGAAGGTTGTGAATCAAGGACGTGTCCTATCTCCATACCTTTTCAATCTATACGCAAAACAGATTACCTGGGAGGCTGAGCTGTATGAGGAAAAATTTGCCATAATGATTGGAGGAAGACTCAGCAACAATCTGCGTTATACAAGTGACACAACCCTGCTTGCTGAAACTGAGGAGGTCCTGACGCACTTGCTGTGGAAGGTCAGAGACTGTAGCCTTCAGTATGAATTGAGGCTCAATATCAAGAAAACAAATGTTCTCACCACCGGGCCAATTGGCAGCATAATGATTGGTGGTGAAGAAATTGAGATTGTTCACAGCTTTAGTTTGCTTGGTTACACAAGCAACAATGCTATAGGTTCCATTAAATCACATCCTATTCATAATGTCTGTATGTATTGAAACCTTGCCCAATCCTGCACTTTTCCCACAATCTGTGCTATGTTTAAGTTCATTATTATAGCCACTGTATCAGTCCAGTTTGTTAAGAGTCTTCTTGCTTCACTATTTCCTCACTATTCTTTTGGATATCTATTCAATATTGTTTGCCACAACACAGTTGAAGGACATATCCTTCAATATTAATTTTACAACTTTCACAAGCATTTGGAGCAATTGAAAATACCATGGCTGTGTCAGGTACATCTTAGTCTTTTAAATCATACCCTTGCTTTTAAAAAATGTCCTAGGACTTCCCTGTGTGATAGTGGACTGAACAGATGTCAGTTCAGATTCCATTCATGGGAAGACAAGAGAAAACAAAATAACAACGCATATGATAATTTTCCTGGATCATTTAACATTCTGCCGAAAGCATCCTTGATTATAGCAACTCGAGGTTTGAATTTGTTCTTCAGTTCCTTGAGCTTAAAATATGCTGAGCGAGTTCGGCCCTTTTGATTTTCTGACTCCAACTCCTTGCACATTTCATTGTAATATTTTGCTTTGTCATCCCGTGCTGCCTTTTGAAATCTTCTATTCAACTCTTTAGTATCTTGAATTCTTCCCTGTGCTTTGGCTTCTCTGCGCTCAAGTGCAATTTTCAGAGTATCTTCTGACATCCATTTTGGTCTTTTCTTCCTCTTCTGTCTTTGCAATGACCGTTTGCACTCTTTCTGGATGATACCCTTCATATCCTCCCACAACTCATCTGACCTTAGCTCATTAGTGTTCAAAGCCTCAAACCTATTCCTGAGATGGTTCTGAAATTCAGGCGGGATAGACTCAAAGTCATATTTTGGTTGCCTTGGATTTGGTTTCATTTCCGCAGCTTCAGCTTGAATTTGCATATGAGTAGTTGGTGGTCTGTTCCACAGTCAGCTCCTGGCCTAGTTTTCACAGCTGATATTGAGCTTCTCCAGCGGTTCTTTCCACAGATGTAATCAATCTGATTCCTATGCATACCATCAGGTGAAATCCAGGTATATAACCTGCATTTATGTCTCTTAAAAATGTATTTGCTATGAATAGGTCACTGACTGTGCAAAATTCGATCATTATCTCTCCAGCTCCATTTCTGTCACCGAGTTCATGTTTTCCAACTACTAAATCTCCTTCTTTGTTCCGGACTTTTACATTCTAGTCACCCATTATTATCAATGCATCTTGATTGCATTGCGACTCATAACGACCCTATGTACAACAGCCCTAAACTCCGCTCTGTCCTGTGTCAATCGCACTGTCTCTGACACTCCCAACCCAATTATCCCACTCACTGAATCAATCCACCTCATAGAGGGCCTTCCTCTCCTGCGCTGTCGCTCCACCCTCCCAAGCATGATGTCCCTCTCTAAGGACCGGTCCCTCCTCACAACATGTCCAAAATATGTTAGATGGAGCCTCAGAATCTTTGCCTCCAAGGAGCCACCCAGTTTAACCCTTTCCAGGACAAATCTGTTTGTTTTCCTAGCAGTCCATGGTATTCTCAATACTCTTCTTCAGCACCACAGCTCAAAGGCATCAATTCTCCTTCTATCCTCCGTGGTCATTGTCCAACTCTCTGATGCATAACAAGTGATTGCAAAGACCATAGCCTGTATCAGACGCACCTTAGTCTCCAGAGAGACACCATTGCTCTTCAGTACTTTGGAGAGGTCCCTAACAGCAGACTTTCCCATGGCAATGTGCCTTTTAATTTCCTGGCTGCTGGTGCCAAGACTGTTGACTATGGAGCCAAGCAAACTAAAGCTGTGTACAATCTCAATCTCTTCACCATCCATCCTGATGCTGCCAATTGGTCCAGTGGTGAGAATCTTTGTCTTCTTGACATTGAGCTCCAATCCATATTGTAGGCTGCAGTCCTTGACACTCTGCAGCAGGCGCTTCAGGTCGTCTTCAGTTTCAGCAAGCACGGTTGTGTCATCCACATAACGCAGGTTGTTGATAAATCGTCCACCAATCTTGACCCCACATTTCTCCTCATAGAGCCCAGCCTCCCGGATAATCTGTTCTGCATATAGGTTGAAAAGGCATCGAGATAGGATGCATACCTGGGGTACGCCCTTCCCAATTTTGAACCATGCAGTGTTCCCTTGCTCTGTTCTGACGACTGCCTCCTGGTCCAAGTATAAGTTTTGCATTAGAATGATAAAGTGTTCTGGGATTCACAACAACAACATCATAATTTTGGAACTCTCAGCTTCAATAGAAAAAAACAACTACTTCAAACAGTGATTGAAGGAAGAAATGGAATGAAAACTTCAATTAAGAATGCAGACAGAACACAGTAAGCAGCTCAGTAAGGCTGTTTTGAATGGGCTGACATGGGAACCTGGGTCTGTGGTGGTATTCACATCAGTGGCTGGCTTATGTCAGGAAAGGTGTGACCTCTGCCCTTGTCATCCATTCTTTCCCAGGGATCAGGAGAATAGATTTCTCCCTCTATCACCTCCCACCAGGTGGTTGGCAGTGTTCCCTTATCCTCATCTTAATTCTTCCTGAGGCCAAAACTGTGTCATTTTATAACTACCCAAAGGAAGCATGCATACGCCTGACACTGAAAGCTTCCCTCTAGGAGGCTATGGATTTCTGTCAGCCTCTGAATAGGCTGGGGGCATTGCCTCTGACTGGGACTTTTCATCAGTACACTCTTGTATGACTTATGTCATAGTAAAATTTGGAGCAGTGCAAACTCTACATAGTAACCAATCTTATAGCTTTCAGGTAAGTAATAATTATCTCTTTATCACCTCTGATTATCTCTTACTGGCTACCCTGCCTGCACACATTTCCTAGACTGACGTAGATACTATCCACAAGGAGGCTGGCTACCCTATATTCCTGTGAGGCCAGCATAAACACTGTCCCAAGCTGGTTGCCATTCCTTGATGCCCACAAAAATGGAAGAGCTCTGTATGATCCAACTCACATCTTGGAGGCCTCAACTACCTTTAAAATGAGCATGAAGTCTGACTTTATGAAGCATTCCAACCTTAGTATTAGACCTGATTGACAAACATACTGTTCGAGGCCAGATATCTTGCCTCCACTCAATAAAGCAGGTGTTGCCATTTACCAGTGGAACCTGAGGACAACGACGACGACGACGACGATGACTACGGAAAAAGCAGATAAACAGACAAAGACAAAAAGTGAGGTACAGAGGACTGAGGCAAAAGCCAAGGCCCTGAGATTTACTTTTCTCAGATATATAGATAATACAAGTAATCCATTATTATGAAAATAACCAGTTTCTTGTTTCATAGAAAATTATCTTAAAGACCCTAAAGTAATATATCTATCAATTATCTCTGGAGCTAGAAAGGAATGTGTCCTTGGATATCTAAGAACCAGAGCTCTTAATGATTTACTCAGAAGATCCTAACAAACACACAAAAAAAGCTTATCGCTATTTTCTGCAAATTCTCAAGGACAATAGCTTCTTGTTAATCTGTATTTTTCCACAAGCTCACAAGGACTTTAGTTTCTCATTAATTAAGCTTTCACAGCTGCTCTTCTGGGTCTTATGAGGCTTCATGAACGCACCTTATTTTCTTGGGACATGTCTGCATGCTTGTTCAGGAAGCTGGTTTCAGCTAACTTCGTGCTGAGTGTTCTCTAAGCAGTACTCTACACTCACACACTGACAGTCAACCAAAACATAGTGGCTTCAGAAACCCTCACAAGTAGGCATGAGACCAGTCCTTTGATAATCTCTCCATTTCTCACATGTTATTTCCCAAAGATTTCAATTTTTGTTTTCTTATAGGTTTGTGTATTTTTTGTTCTTTTTTCCCCCCATTTCTCTTGCTTTCTTTCCTCTTTGGTGTGTACCCTTTCCAAGGTGTGTCAGTTATCATTCTCTCATGATACCTCATTCTGACTTTATCTTCCTCCTTATTTTCTTTTTCCTCTTTTTATGCTTTTTTTTTATAAAGATTTTCCACTTGATATTCCTAGTTAGTCCCCCCGCCCGCTTTTTCTTTTAATATACAATCTTGGTTTGTATCCTTGGGTATTGCATTTTGTTTTCCCCCCTTATCTCACCTGATAAGACAGAAACAGGACACAGTCAAACACACATTTCCTTCACCTTCACTCTCTGGACAAAATTGCAAAAATACTGACTCTTCCTTCTCTTGGTAGACAAAAGACTGCAATCAACACTGACTCACTTGCTCTTTACCAATTAAAAAGAGAAACATGAACACTCACCATCATTATACATCACACCCACCCACAGAAAGGTGAATCATTAAGAATTACTAAACTACTAGGGCAGCTGCAGGTGGCTGGCAGTGGTGGTGGTGGACCAGAACTGCTAAGGCAGCTGCACCCACAAAGCTGAGGCTGAGGCAGAGGCTGGGGTGTGCACTTAGCTGACACATTGAACCTGCACGGTTCATCGGAGCCAGCCCTTGTGGCAGCCCAGGCACCTTAGTGGCTCTGCAAAGGGCTCCAGAAAAGATGTGGCTATTCCACTATCTACTAAAGGGGTCCTTGCCCAAGCAGATTGACCACTATTTGTGCTTCTCACTGTCTTCACTCTCCATCAAGCAATTCCTGGACTTTGGGAGAGATAATGCGCATGAGAAAACATCACACATGTTTCTTAAAAAAGCTGCCTGTGAGACTGGCATAATACAATGAGAGTGGTCAACCTTCTGCTGGACAACTTGCTAAACTGACCTTCTGTGGGATTAGCGAAGAGCTGGTATATGCAGAGCTTTCGAAAACTTTTGGAATATGAAAAAAAGAGCCCTGAAGATCCACAAGTCTTGGATAATTTTCTACAAACCCTGCTTAAAGTCTGAAACAGACACAATGATGCGGTTCCTACAATGGCGTAAGGAGTCACTGAGTACAAGGAGAAGTTTGATTTGGATCCTTTCATCAGCTTTAACATCCAATATTTTCTCAATTTTCCACCAACCACATCTCTTTCTGCACGCTTATTAACCAGTATATACTTCTGTTTGATGGTGACACTAATCCTGCTCAGCCTAAACAGATAGGAAGCATTGATTCTACCTGTAAAGTGGCTGAAGTGGTGAAAGATGCCTATGTAACAGCCAAAAGTTGTGTGAACACTGTTACTTGGTAGTTTCATAGCTGAAAGTTGAAGAACTCAATGCTAAAGCTTTAGACAAACATATTCAGGTAGTTTATGTGCCCTTACACCTGTTTCATGTGCTATTTGAGTTGTTCAAGAACTCAATGAGAGCAACAGTGTAGTTACATGAAGATAGAAAAAAAGGTTACCCCGCTGTTAAAACCTTTGTTACCTTGGGCAAAGAAGACTTATCCATTAAGAAAAGTGGCCAGGGTGGTGGGGTCCCACTGCAAAAAACTAGATTGCCTTTTTAACTACATATATTTGACAGCACCCAGACCTAGCCTGGAGCCCACCAGAGCTGCCTCATTGGCTGGATTTCGTTATGGTCTGCCAATTTCTTATCTGTATGCTAGATATTTCCAGGGAGATCTAAAACTGTATTCCATGGAAAGAGTGAGCACTGATGCTGTCATTTATTTGAAGGCTCTTTCAAGTGAATCATTTGAGACTTCCGGTTTTTAATAAGTCGGTGTGGCACAATTGCAAGCCCACACCTGAAGCTGACGACTGGGGTAATACTAGATGCTGCAAAATACAAAGCTAAACAGGACAAGGACGAGATCAATAGAACTTTGTAGAGAATCAAATACTCTGGCTCTCTCTGTGAAGAAAAATCACCTTCTACAAGTCAACCAGAGAGCACTTCTTTCAAATACCAACTCCAAGTGCAAAACCATAGTTATTCCAGTGCTTGAATGTGTGTTTTCTCCACAGGAGCTGGACCTCTTCCATTTAACCTTCCTGTAGCTACTGTAAATGGAGTAATTTTTTTAAGTTCCTCCCTGTTCGTTGTGTTTGACCTCTGGCACACAAGAATGTGGAGTCTCCTGGGAGCAGAAAGCACCTGTTCTCATCCCCTCTACTTAATTATTCCTCAGGATACCAAACTATTTTCCTCATTACTGACACAGCAGATAACTTTTTGTTGCTCTTTGTGATTAAATGCTATATTTGTTCCAAACCACTGAGCAGGTCCTGGGGTATCTGGGAGTTCAGGACATCTGCTGAGCATGTCTTGATAATTCAATCCAAGAGCCCTTCCTTTCAATTTTTTTTCCCAGAGCGCTTTCTGTCTCATATGCTTTTCTTCTCAATTTTCTGGCTTAGACTCTTACCTTCTTCCATCTGATCATATTTCTATTGTGAGATATGGGTACTTTCATGTTAGATCTTACTCTTTGATGCACTGATTTTCATTTAGATTTCATTTGTATGCTTCCATTTTGTTGATTAAAGTGATCCAAAAGTTTAAAAAATTGTTAAACTAACAACCAATGTAACCTATCCACATTGCTCAATCAAATACATCGACATAAAACCTTATAAAGACAATAACACCACAATGTCTCAGAGGCAATAAATAGCTTTAAACCAGATCCCTTCACTCCTTGACAGGACAAGATGGAACCAAAAACTCACCAAAATGCAGACTGAAAAAAATCTTTCAGAAGAGAAAATACTATTGGAGCTTCCTGATAGGTATTAAAAGAATGATAGCTGACTATATTTAAAGGTGAGAAAAACACAGACGTATAGAATAATTCAAAACACAATACAAAACCAAATATATAAAGTAAATGGAAAATTAAGAAATACAGAAAAATTAATTTGATGTTCAGAGCTTTAGGACTAAAATTTTAAAGATGGATAAAATTAAAAATATAAATGAGCAGAATTGAAAAAATATAAATACAGAATTAGTGAAATGGAGGACAAATCCTTCAATACTACTCTGTTAGAGAAAAAATAATCAGACAAAAGAAGGAAATAAAAATATAAAAGCCAATGAATTTTATGTGACAACATCAAAAAGAGTAACTTTTGTAAAACTGGAAAACAAAAATAAGGAAGAAATATAAAAAGCACAGAGAAAATAGTAAAAAATTTACTGGACAAAACTTCCTAAATATTGTAAAAAACGAAACATATGCATTCCAAAAGCTAAGAGAACAACAACAGCAAAATACACCTTGAAGAAAATAAGAAATGAAAAATAAATAAATAAATTTTTAAAAAAAGATGAGAAATGGACATTTGGGCTGCTTCCATGTCCTTGCTCTTGTGAATAACACTGGTATTAACATCAGTGTACAAATTTCCATTTGTGTCTCAGTACTCTTTTCCTCTACAGTCCAATATTCCTAGCAGTGGAATAGCTGGGTCATATGGAATATCTATATTAAACTTTTTAAGGAAATGCCAAACTGCCTTCCAGAGTGGTTGTACCACTTTACAATCCCTCCAAAATTGTATGTGAATTCCAATCTCTCCACATCATCTCTAACATTTATTGTTTACTATCCTGTTAAATTTTACCATTGCTACAGGGGTAAGATGGTATCTCATTATGGCTTTGGTTTGCATCTCTCTTATGGCCCAAATTATCATCAATAAATGACTGAATTGAGAAAATGTGGTGCATTCACATGATGAAATATTACACTGTATTGAAGAGCAATGAGTATGAAAAATACTATGTAACACATAGTTTAAGCATATTGCCAGGAGGGACCAATCTTTGGAGAAAGACATCATGCTTGAAAGAGTGGAGGAACAGTGCAAGAAAGGAAGACCTTAGATGAAATATATTGACACATTGACAGGCGTAATGAGAGTAGATGTGTCAGAGGCAGTGAGATTGGCTCAGCAGAGTTCAGAGTTATTGTGCATAGGGTCACTATGAGTCAAAGTTGGCTTGATGGCACACAACGACAACAACAACTATATAATATGGGAAAGGCTAGTTGTTGTTGTTGCACCATCGAGTCTCTTGGTGACTCATAACGACCCTATGTACAAGAGCCCTAAATGCTGCTCTATCCTGTGCCAACTGAGAGCATTATTTTAATATCTCAGGCTCATAAGGACAAATATTGCATAAGATCATTATTGTAAAAACAGATGGCTAATTAGTAAGACATATGAATATCAATAGAGGGACAAGCAGGGAGGCAGGAATGTGGAGAATGGAGAGAGGAGGAAAATCATGGGATTGCAGACTTTGGTAGGTTGAATGAGGGGGTGAAGAAATTAGGAAAGATATACAGTGCAGGTCTGAAAAATTGAGGTAATTTGGGGTATAGATCAATGGTGATTAACTTTATAAGGCATAAAGTATGGTAAAGTATGGTAATGAAGGGGGGAAAAGAATTAAAAATGGATTTTTTTTAAAAAGGAGGCTGAGAGAACCTTAAATAAGCTAGACCTCAAAAGAAATACATCAAGGCATATCATAATCAAATTTGCCAGAATTAAATACAAAGAACACACTGAAAGCGACTTGGAAAAAACAGAGTTACCTACAAAGGAGAACTAATAAGCCTAAACTCTGATTTCTCAGCAGAAATCACACAAGCAGGAAGAAAATCAGGTGTTACATGTACCACTGAAAGACAATGCCCACCAGGACTGCTATACCCCACTCAAACAAAAACAACAACAACAAAATACTATACCCAGTAATTTTCCCCCCTCAAATATGATGATTATTAGGATATTTCCAGGTAAATAAAATTAAGGAAATTTGTGGAAACTAGACCAATCCTACAAGAAATACAAAAGGGAGTTCTTTGGACCAAGGGCCAAAAATGATAGAAAGCAAACCAAAAATTAACACCCATGATGACATTGAAATTCACAAAATATAATAGTATACGACAGTAAAAATAGGGAAGCAAAAGTATCAGTTGATAAATAGTACAACTACAAAACAAAATGAGAGATTAAAAAGTGTTACAGAATTTCTAACCAGAAAAATATTGAAGATGTTCTTTTGAGAATGGAAAGTAAACAAGGTTGAACTTCTGTTGAACACTATATTGAAGTCCCCCCAGACAGAGTAACAGGCAAGAGGGGAATAAAGAGACATACAAATAGACAAAGAGAAAGTAAAAATGTCTCTGTTTGTACATAATGTGATAGTATATATTGTTGTTGTTATGTGCCATCGAGTCATTTGCGACTCATAGCATCCCTATGTACAAGAGCTCTAAACTTATTCCCACCGCTCCAGTCACAGAATCGATCCATCTCATCGAAGGTCTTCCTCTCCTTTGCTGCCCCTCCACTCTGCCAAACATGATGTCCCTCTCCAAGGACCAGTCCATCCTTGCAACATGTCCAAAGTATGTCAAACGAAGCTTCAGAATCCTTGACTCCAAGGAGCATTCTGGCTTCACCTTCTCCAGGACAAACCTGTTTGTCCTCCTAGCAATCCATGATATAGTCAACACTCTTCTCCAGCACCACAGCTCAAAGACATCAATTCTCTTTCTGTCAACCCTATTCACTGTCCAACTCTGCTGCATAGCACGTAATTGCGAAGACTATAGCCTGGATCAGGTGCACCTTAGTCTCCAGCCTGACATTGTTGCTCTTTGGTACTCTTGAGAGGTCCCTCGGAGCCGACTTACCAATGCAATTCATCTCTTGTTTTCCTGGCTGCTGTTACCAAGAGTGTTTTGATTTTGGAGCCAAGCAAACAAAACTGTTAATTATCTCAATCTTTTCACCATCCATATTGATGCTGCCAATTGGCCCAGTGGTGAGAATCTTTGTTTTCTTGATGTTGAGCTTCAATCCATATAGGAGGCTGCAGTCCTTAACTTTCTGCAGCAAGCTCTTTAGGTCCTCCTCAGTTTCAGCAAGCAGGGTTGTGTCATCTGCATAATGCAGGCTGTTGATGACTCTTTCACCAATCCTGATGTCCCATTCTTCTTTGTACAGCCCAGCATCTCAGATGATATGTTCTGCATACAGATTGAGAAAGTATGGAGACAGAATATACCCCTGATGAACCCCCTTCTTGATTTTGAACCATGTAGTGTCTCCTTGCTCTGTTCTGACCACTCTCTCTTGGTCCAAATATAAGTTTCGCATTAGCACAATCAACTGTTCTGGGATTCTCATTCTTCTCAGTGTCAGCTACAGCTTGTTATGATCCACACAGTCAAAAGCCTTTGCATAGTCAATGAAGCACAGATAGACATTCTTCTGGTATTCTTTGGTTTCTGCCAAGATCCATCTAACATATATAGAAAACCCTAAATACTCAGCAAGAAAATTACTACTGACATAGTAGATTCATTCAACAAAAAGGCAGGTACAAGATCAGTCATATGTACAAAACATACAAAATCCTATAAAGCGGCAGAGTATAAGATCAATAAACAAAATTTGTCAGATTTCTCTATAATAACAAACTCTGAAAGAAAATAAAGAAAGCAATGACATTCAGCAAAACCATCCAAGGGATGAAATATTTATGAATATATCTAACCAGAGATACAAAAGAACTGTACAAAGTAAACTACACAACATCACTACAAAAAAATACAGCAAGTTCTACTACCAAATAGTAAATAAATAGTTCTACTACCAAAAGTTTTTGGTAGTATATACCAGGACCGTGGATTGGAAAAGTCATTTTATTGTGTAAGTGGCTATCCAACCAAAAGCAATCTACAAACACAGTACAGTCCTGGTCCAGATCACACAGTTACTATTCAAATAAATGGAAAATGTAATCCACAACCACATATGGAAAGGAAAGAGACCTTGGATAGGCAAAGCTGTACTAAAGATGAAAAATAAAGTAGGAGATCTTATAATTCCTGATCTTTAAATTCTACCACTCAATCACAGTAATCAAAACAGCTTGGTTACTGGTACAAGGACAGCTAAATAGATCACTGTATATAACTGAGAACTCTAAATATTTATTTATAATTATTCTAGTCCTGAATGTGCTCACCAGTCTATACCAGGAAAGTTGGAGGACAGCTGCTTGGCAGGCTGACTGGAAGAGACCCATATTTGTAGCCATTTTCAAGAAAGGTGATCCAAAACAATGTGGATATAAATGAACAATATTATCAATATCACATACAAGCAAAACATTGCCACTAAAGTATTTCTAATGTGTTAATTCATGTAGTGGAAAAAGGAGAATAGAAAAACCCAGCAGTTTGTAACATTCCTTCTTTGCTTCTTGATTTTTGTCTTCTAGTTTATGTCTGCATTCCCTGTTTATTAAACATCTTTCAATACAGAGGGCAGAAAACACCATGAAAACATCTTCTAACTGAATAAGAAGGCATGCAATTTCAACTCAACACGACCAGAAAAGTTTTAAAGCAGGCTCCCCTTCTCTTTCATCTCAACGTCCCTGCTTAGTATGAAACAGCCAGAGAATCTGTGCCTCTATTCCCAAATGTGGAACCCACAAATAAAAAGAACAATCTCTTTGTAAAGACCTTCCTTCCCCCCATCAAAGAATCAACCCAGATCATTTGTTTTATAAGACTTATATAATAAGAGGGGGAAGATAATGGGGTGGTATTAAGTTCAGAATTATCCAAATATCAGCATAGTAATTGTCATGAGCCTTAAGCCTTAATTAATCATAGACATATAACAAAAGTCAACTACAAATTATTGATTAATTAATTAATAGCAATAATTGCAATTTATCTACATTGCAATTCATAAATTCATCACAACATATTGATTCATCAATTCATAACAAGCATTAAATAGCTAATGCAATGTATCTACATTGAAATTCAGAAATTCATCACAGCATATGATTCATCAACAGTGGGGAACACTCACTCACCCAGAGATCCCAACTCATCTCCTTCTTTTGTCTCTTATGGTCATTGGTGGAGTTGGGAGCAATAGAAGAAGAACCCATGTCTTTGAGTTGTGGTGCTGGAGAAGAATCTTGAACATAACTGTGGACTGCCAGCAGAACAAATAGATCTGTCCTGGAGAGGGTGAAATCAGGCTGCTCCATGGAGGGAAAGATTTTGAAGCTCCATCTCACATACTTTGGACATGTGGTCAGGAGGGATCAGTCCTTGGAGAAAACATCTTGCTTGGAAGGTCAGAGAGATAGGGCAGGAAAGGAAGACCCAGGATAAAAGGGATTGACTCAATGACTGAAGAGGTGGGACTGAGTCTGTCAGAGATGATGAAATTGACTCAGAATAGGCAAGGGACAAAGCTATTGTACATATGGTGGCTCTGAGTCACAGGAAACTAGATGGCATATAATAACAGCAACAACAACATGCATCTGAAAGTTGAATGGTGGAACAGAAGAAAAACCAATGACTTTGAGTTGTGGTATTGAAGAGTAGTAATGAAGATCCCATGAATTGCCAAAAGAATACATTCTATCTTGTAGAAAGTACAGCCATGGTTCCCTTTAGAATTAAAGACCATGAAACTTGGCCTCACATACTTTTGGCATGTTGTCAGGAAGGGCTAGTCATTGGGGGGAAAAATCATGCTGGGAAAGGTGGAGGATTTGAAGACCTCCAAAAAAGTTACTACTACAACGGATATTAGAGGATCTTGAGGATGGAACAGGGCAGGACAAGGTTCAGATCTCTTGTTCATAGGGTCACTATGAGTCGTAGTTGACTTGATGACATCTAATAATAACAACATTCAATCACAAAAGTCCTCCTGCTTCAAATTCTTTATAAGTAAGCTTTAGAAATATTCACTTAATGTGAAGATTTAAGGATTTAATGTTTGACTAGAATTGTTGCTAAGAAAGTGTTCTTATTATGTGCCATCAAGTTGCCTGAAACTCATAGTGACCCTATGTACATTCACTCTGAAACCTGTCCTATCATTGTCTTTGACAGACCTAATTCACTTTCTCTAGTCACTGAGTTAATCCATATCATTCTGAGTCTTCCTCTCCTGTGTTGTCCCTCCACTCTTCCAAGTATGATGTCCTTCTCCGAAGACTGGTCCCTCCTGGCCATGTGCCCAAATTATGTGAGATGGAGTTTCAAAATCCAGCCTCTCCAGGACAGACTTCTTTGTTCTCCTTTCAGTTATGGTGTGTTCTACCCTCTTCTCCTGCACCACAACTCAAAGACATCAATCTGTTTTCTATCATTCTTAATTATAGTCTAGCTCTCTGATGAATAGCAAGTAACTGTGAAAATCATAGCCTGTATGAAGTACACCTTAATCACAAGACTGACATCATTGCTCTTTATACTCTACAGACGTCCTTGACAGCAGACTTTCCCAGTGTAATTCATCTTTTGATTTCTTGACTGCTGGTGCCAAGAGTGTTAATTGCACAACCAAGCAAGCTAAAGTTGTTAACAATCTCACTCTCTTCACCATCTATCATAAAGCTGCTATTTGGCTCAGTGGTAAGATCTTAGTTTTCTTGAAGTTGAACTTCAATCCGTATTGAAGACTATAGTCCTTGACTTTCTGCAGCAAACACCTCATGTCCTCAGTTTAGCAAGCAAGGTTATGTCGTCAACATAATGCAGGTTATTGATGAGTCTTCTTCCAATCCTGATGCCACATTCCTCCTCATAAAGTCCAGGCTCTGAAATTATTTGCTCCGCATAAAGATTGAAAAGACATGGAGATAGGATGCCTCTCTAACGCACATTTTCCCTGATCCTTAATCCTGCAATGTTTCCATATTCTATTCTTAGTATGGCTTCCTGGTCCAAGAATAGGTTTTGCTTGAACACAATTAAATGTGCTTCTTAACTTCTTGTAAATTTCCTTCCCCTGCCCCTCACCAATCCAGGTCTTACATTCATATAAGACCATTTCCTTTGGTTTACTTTATAAAATAAAAACCTGATATTTCACCTACAAAGTAGAATACTTATTCATATTCTCATGAAATGTCATGTTTGCTACTCCATGAAAAGAAGTATTCCTTCAATAAAATTTTTATTTTAGTTTCCAACTTAGTGTCCATCTGATGCTTCCACTAAGACAATTTCAAGGCCTTCAAAATTTTTCCAGCTCCTTTGGTACATCTCCTGTGGTAATCCACTGACAATGTTACTGGCATATAATTGATGGCAGCATAAACTCTGATAGAGTTGATAAGTTTAGGAACATAGTAAAAAGTGGATATGTAAAGTCTTTTAACCTTATTATTCAGGCATAATTTTATAAGTTTAAAATGATAGTTAATGTTGCTTGTGTAAAGTTCTCGAATCTAATTGACTAGTTAGCATTAAGGGTGTTAAGCAGCAACTAAGGATTTGCAACCAAGACTCTCTGAAATTACAAACAAACAAAACACAACAAAGCCCAACAACAGTAAAACAAACACACCCCTAAAAGACTACCTGAAAAATAAACCCTGAGAAATTATCTGAAGAATGTACAATAAGTAAAGCCTGCTGCCTGCCTACCTGTAATGTCAAACACAGGATATCTGACAGCCATCATGGGAAAAGACATCAAATAACAAATATTCTTATCAGATCCTGGACACTTCCCTCCAGAACCCTTCCCACATTCTATCCTTTTAACTACTCACTTTAGGGAGATCTGATGGTCTAGTGTTAATAAAGCACATTTAATCACTGATACACTTATAAAGTACATTTAAAAGTTTTAATCTTTGTCTTTACTCAATTATCTCTTATTGATAGGCAACTGAATGCTGTCTTTTCCCAGGTATATAGTCATTTTCAATACCAGCATGCAGGAAACCAGAAGACTAATTGGGAAAGTCTGCTGTCAGGGACCCCTTCAGGGTACTGAAGAGCTAGGATATAAATCTGGAGACTAAGGTGTATCTGATCCAGGCCATAGTGTTCACAATTACTTGCTATGTGTTGGAAATCTGGACAATGAGTACAGAATGGACAATGATAGAAGAATAATTAATGTCTTTGAGCTGTGGTGTTAGAGAAGAGTATTGAATATACCATCAGGAGAAGAAAGAATTTCATCTTAGAGAGGGTGAAACCAGGCTACTCCTTGGAGGCAAGGAACTTTGCCTGACATACTTTGGGCATGTTGCGAGGAGTGAACAGTCCTTGGAAAGGGATATCACCCTTGCGAGGGTGGAGGGACAGTGCAAGAGAGGAAGACCCTCTATGAGATGGATTGATTCAGTGACGAGGGTAGTAAGATAAAGTGTGTCAGAGACAATAAGGTTGGCACAGGATAGAGCAGGGTACAGAGCTATTGTACATTGGGTCTCTATGAGTCACAAGTGTCTCGAAAGCTCATAAAAATAACAAAAACAATAACAACCCAATTAAGTCAAGTTAATGAAATTATGACTGAAAGAAAAAAAATCATCCCTACTAAAGAAAATTTAGTTTGTTTTTGTGGATATGAATGATTTTATCAGTTTGATTCTTGAAAGTATAAATCTAGTTCTAAAGATCAGAAAAACTGATTTCAAAGAGCACTGTACTCATCTGGGAAAATTAAAATGAATATTATGAGCATGGCCAAGAGCTAGTGAATAGATTAGAGATAAGGTACTATTAATCACTTTGTTGTTGCTGTTGTATACCATCAAGTTGGAACTGACCCATAGTTGACCCTCCAGAGGGTTTTCAGAGGCAGTAAATCGCATGGGAGTTGATTGCCCATCTTTTCCATTCAAAGCAGCTGGTGGATTTAAACAGCATACCTTTAAGTTGGAAGCATGTTTCCTCAATACTAACCCTCCAGAGCTCTCTTTAATAGTTTTAAGAAATATTAAATACAGTAGGATAGATAAATGATTGTTGCTTCAAGTTTTAAATACATTATGGATAGAAAATGAAAATTTTCTTTAAATGATTGAAGGGAGAGGTAGGTAATTGTGCAACAATGAATAAATATTTAAAAAATTAACTGAGGGAAGAGGAGGAAGGGGAAGGGGTAAAATACACAACAATGAATGAAAATTTAACTTCTCTGTAAACATTTGTTAAAACCACAATCAAAATAAAATTACATTAAAAATAAAAAAGATTAAATACTTCATAAAGAACATAAAAATTAATAAAAGTTATGGGGAGAATTCTATGCATAATGATGATATGTGATAATGAAAACTACTCAGCATGTCTTGAAACCTTGGACAAAAATCACTACAGTAACAAGCTATATTGCCCATGGTTAAGTTGGATACTAGGTACACACTGAAAGGAAAGCTAAAACAGATTTTCACGTCTCATGACAAAAGGGGCTCTGGTAGCTTATTGGTAAATAATTGTGCTGCCAACTGAAAAACACACACAGTTTGGATATACTAGTTGCTCCATAAGAGAAAGATGAATAATCTCCTACATGATTTACTGTCTCTGAAAACCCACTGCAGTGTCAGATATGAGTCAATTCTGACTCTAATGTACTGAACAACATGGAAAAACAAGAAATAGATATTTTAACCTTCTAAAGAGGATGGTAAGTACTTGAGTCCTCGTAGAAAGGTGCTTGATGTTGTTTTGGAAAATGTACTGAGGAAAAGCAAATTAGATCATCAGACAAATCTTGTGCTTCAGAGGCTGGGTGTTTGTCTAATACATTCCTCAAGAGACTCAGGAAAAATGAAATTCATATTAATTCTTAGGCACAGTTGAGGTGTGTGGGATGAGGATAGAAAGTGGTTATAAGCGAGTGGGTTGGTGAATAAAGGGTGCTTGTACTTTTAAGTAAAATCTTTTGCTTAATCCGACAAACTGATTTCAAACTATAAATATAAAGTTAAAAAAAAGAAACACAGATAGATGGAGGAAAATATTGATGTGGTCAACAATTTTATTTTACTTGGGCTCAAAGTCAGCATTCATGGTGGTCAAGAAATAATTCCTGCATTGGGCAAATATGCTGTCAAGGACTGCTTTAAAGTCTTAAAGAGCAAAGAACAAAGATAACAATGTAAAGATTAAGATACACATCTCTCAAGCCATGGTATTTTTAATAGCTGCATATGCATGTGAACATAGGATGATGAATCCGGAAGATTGAAGAATCGGTGCCTTGGATTGTGTTGGCGAAAAGAACAAAGAAATTTGTCTTGGAAGAAGAACAACCATTAGCTCCTTCAATGCAAGGGTGCTGAAACTGCTTCTTACAGCTTTGGGCATGTTGTCAGAAGGTACCAGTCCTTGGAGAAAGATACTGTACTTGAAAATAAAGAAGTCAGCAATTATAAAAAGACCCCAAATCAGATGGATTGACACAATGACTGCATCAGTGGTTTTGAACCTGAAGGAAATTGTGAGGATGGTTCAGGATAGGTAAAGTTTAGATCTGCTGTTCATAGTATTGTTATTAGTCAGAGTTCACTTGATAGCATCTACCAACATTTGTTCAAATTCTCTACCTCCTTGTATATGAAGGTGACTTTGTTTCTTGGTATATATTAATTTGTAATTCCTTCTTTTAGATGAAGCTCTTCCATATTTTTCCATGACTAGGTCTTTGTCAGTGTTTAGGACTCTCTTAGTGTGTCATGTCCTATGAATGTCACCTTATTAAGAAGACTTTCTTGACAATTTTATCCATATTAACTACTTACAATTTTACCTATGATAATTAGGACAGTGATGAGACTTAGCAACACCATAATCAATGCTAACTAGATTGATATGTGAATATCTCAAGTCAAATGAGTAAACAGAAATGTGAATGTCTTAAGTCAATGACTATACTGTAATTGTCAAGAATTTTAGTAGTTATTTATGGTATAAAATTATATTATCTGGGTGGGTCTCTGTCCATGAAGAATCAGAAGTGAGAATCATTTCCAACTCATTACCATAGGATTGAAACTAAATCAAAATTGACCCTCCAGTGGATTTTCTGAGGCTGTAAATAGAACTGGAGGAGATTTCTCAGTTTTCTACTGAGAAGTGGCTGGTGTATTAAAAATGTCAGAGAAGGGCTTTATTTGGTTTAATAACTCAACTCTCTGTGAACTACATCACCAGTTTTCTCATGACTGTTGTTAGGTACCATTGAGACAGAAACGATTTATAGCAATCCTCTGAACAACAGAACTGAATCTTGCCCTATCACTCTTCTTATTGTTGTTATGTGCTGTCGAGTCACCCGTGATTCACAGCGACCCTATGTATAACAGCTCTGAAATCTGCTCTGTCCTGCTCCAGTCTCACTGACTCTGACACACCTTCCATCGTTGCCCAGTTACTGTATCAATCCATCTCATCTGGGTCTTCCTCTCCTGCACTGTCCCTCCACTCTTCCAAGCATGATATCCTTCTCCAAGGATTTGTCCCTCCTGGCCACATGCCTAAAATTTATGAAATGGAGCTTCAAAATCCTAGCCTTCAAGTAGAAATTAGGTTTAACCCTCTCCAAGACAGATCTATTTGTTTTCTTTGTGGTTCACGGTGTTCAAGACTTCTCTAGCACTACAACTCAAAGGCATCAATTCTTGTTCTGTCATCCTTAGTCATTGTCCAGTGTTTGATGCATAACAAGTAATTGTAAAGACCATGGTCTGGATCAAACGCACTAACTAGTGGTGGTTAAGTACACTAGATGAATAATCTAGAGAGAGGGACAGTTATTGAGCAGAAAATTATTCCAGTTTGACCATATACATGATATACATCCTGAAGAGAAACAGAGGCTGGGAAGATGTGATAATATAATGGAATGCAAAGAATGACAAATAAAAGACATATGTGAAAACATCTGAATGATAAAGATGAGGGTGCATAAAATTGGAGAAGGAATGTGATTAAAAGAATCACCAATGGGGAGCTCTGGTGGCCTAGTGGCAAGAAGCTGCAACTACAATCACAGAGGTGCACGGTTCGAATCCACCAGATGCTCTGCTGGGGAAGGAGGGTCAATCTCCTCCTGTACCAGTCAGATCTGATTTGACGGTACACGCACACAAAAATAATAAAATTTAAAAACAAACAAACAAAAAAAAGAATCACCAATATCTTTGAATTCCCTGCTGGGAAGAATTCTCCTCAGGAGAGACCAATTGTGGAATCTCAGTAATTTTTAAACTTTTAAAATAAAGTATAATAAGGGTGAAAGTATTATTTACAATATATTTATTTTTTAAAAATAGTGTTAATAGTGAAAGAAGGTATTTTCAATACTTGTTCTGAGACAATATACACTGATCCAACCTACTATGGACAAACTAGTGAAGAGTTTCTTTCAATAAAACACACACTCAGAAAAATTGCATACTGTGTAAAATTATAACAAGATGTCTACATCCATGTAACCCAGGGGAGAGAGTCAATCTCTTCATCATGTCTTGAATTTCCCTCTAACTGTTTTCAATAATTTTTAGTTGCTTCTCAAAGTTCACTATTTTGCCTATCTTAAAACTTCATGTGAAGAGCATTTATGTGAAGACCTTTTGTGTTTGGCTTCTTTTATCAAAAACTATGACTATGAGATATATTGTGTTGTATGTAGTTTGATCAATTTTATTCCTATGTATTTCAACAATTACATTCATCACCACTTTTAGTGACATTTAGATAGTTTTAACTATGAGATTAGTTAAATTTTTGTGTTAGAACTTTTGATTCTCAGAAATATAAGTTCTTATTGGATGCCTTTTCAATCTATGTGCAGAACAGATTGTCTGGGAGGCTGGGCTCTATGAGGAAAAATGTGACATCAGGATTGGAAGTACACTCATCAAAAATCTGTGATATGCAGATGATACAACTCTGCTTGCTGAAACTGAGGAGGACCTGAAGCACTTGCTGCAGAAGGTTAAGGACTGCAGCCTTCAGTATGGAATTAAGATCAATATTAAAACAAAGATTCTCACCACTGGGCATAATTGGCATCATGATAGATGGTGAAGAGACTTAGATTGTTATCAGCTTTTGTTTGCTTGCCTCCACAATCAACTCTCTTGACACCAGCAGCCAGACAATCAAAAGATGAATTGCTTTGGAAAAGTATTCTGTCTTTGGAGACCTCTCCAAAGTACTGCAGAACAATGATGTCAGTCTGGAGACTAAGGTGTGCCTGATACAGGCCATGATCTTTGCAATCACATGCTATGAATCAGAGAGCTGGACAATAACTAGAGATGATGGAGAAAAATTGATGCCTTTGAGCTGTTGTGTTAGAGAAGAATATTGACTATATCATGTACTGCTAAGAGAACAAGCAGGTTCATCCTGGCCAAGGTGAAATCAGACTGTGCCTAGGAGGCAAGGATTCTAAAGCTTCATCTGACCTACTTTAGACATGTTGCAAGGAGGGACCAGTCCTTGGAGAGGGATGCCATGCTTGGGAGGTTGTAGGGACAGCACAAGAGAGGAAGAGCCTCAATGATAAGGATTGATTCAGTGACTGAGGTAATAGGGATAAGTGTGTTGGAGACAATGAGACTGGCACAGGATAGAGTCGGATTTAGATCTGTTGTACATAGGGTCATTATAAGTCACAGGTGACTCAATGGCACATAATAACAACAACATTGAGTACATAATTAGGAATGTTGTTGTTGTTTTGTACCATAGAATCAGAACTGACCCACAGATGACCTTTCATCAGGTTTTCAGAGGCCGTTAATCACTCAGGAGGAAATTGTCCATTCTTCTCCTGCAGAGCAGCTGGTAGCCTTGAATCACATGTCTTCAGAATTGCAGTGCAGCTTCTTGCCACCAGACTACCAGAGCTCCATATAATTAGGATTGGGATTGCTTGATCACATGATTTAAGAATGCCAAAATTAGGCAAGCTCTGGTGGCACTATGCAGTATTTGTCCTTTTGTGACTGAGATATTTCACTCAGCATAATGTCCTCCAGGGTCATCCATTTGTATAATATTTCATGAGTTCCTTGTTTTTCAATGCAGCATAGTATTCCATTGTGTGAATATACCACAGTTTTTCTATCCATTCATTTGTTGTTGGACACTTAGGTTGATTCCAACTCTTTGCTATTGTGGAAAAAACTGTGATAAATATGGGTGTGTATATATCCTCTTGGGTGGCAGTTATGTTTTCTTTGGGGTATAATCCCAGTAGTAGAATTGCTGAGTCAAATGGTATTTCTATTTGCAATTTTTTTAGAAAGTGCCATACTGCCTTCCATAGTGGTTGCATCATTTCGCACTCCCACCAACAGTGAAAAAGGGTTCCAGTTTCTCCACAACCTCATCAGCATTTGCTGTTTGCTGGTCTGTTAAATTTTGCTATTCTTACTGGAGTGAGATGATATTTCATAGATGTTTTGATTTGCATCTCTCTTAGAGGGGCTTTAGTTTTTGCATTGCCTTCAATGCAACTTCCACTTCCTCCTTCATTACTATTGGCTCTGGCTCATATTGCACTTTCTGAAATTTTTCAGTGTTAGTCAGTTCCTTTTGTTAGGGAAGACAAAATAAAATATTGTAATGGAATGTTCATAGAGTAGGAATTTGAAAATAAAAAAGGGAAGATTCGCCCTGCATTTCTCTAGCTGAGAGATCTGAAAAACAAATTTAGACCTCAGGTCACAGTAAATGCTATAGGCAATATAGTGAATTTCCCAGAAAGCATAAAAAAATGGAGGGAATACACAGAATCACTGTACATTTTATAAAAAAAAAATGTAAAAATTGTAAGTTCTGTGTTGCTGACATCAGGAGCCAGCATAGGGGTATGTGAGTGGCAATAGCCAGGCACATTCTTGGAGCCAGAGAAGACATGGAGAGCCTGCTACAGCATTCAGACACAGACCAGGAGCTGAGCCTGGATAAGTACCTGAGAGCCACAGCAGCACTCAGGGTCATGCTGGGAGCTGAGCCAGTTGTGGAGGTCCTTTAGCCCCAGCACCCATGTCAGAATTCAGGCTGAGCCAGGAACCCCCTAGTCCAAGCATCCAGATACACGCTGGGGAGCCCGAAGCACCATCATTGCCAGGGAGCACACAGATCACAGATAACAAAAGGGTGGAAGTGATTGAAGCCCGAGTCACAATATTAGGAGTTAGTTAGAAGCCTTAGCATGCAGCCTTTAATGCATGTGGGGACCAATATCAAATGGGGCCCCATTAATTAGTCTGTCAGTTTTTGTATCAGGGAAGTTTTTGCATGTTGGTGCTCTTAATAACATAGATACATATATGCTTGCTTGTCTATCATCTGCTCTTTTGGGTACACCATTTGTCTGCCAGAATTCCCAAATTAAGATAGCCTAGGAAAAAGGATTAGCCATTCAATTTTCTTTTGAAAATTCTATGAACAGTAGAATATACTTAGACTAGTAGATACACAACTGCAGACTGAATCTCATATACCAAAGTTAGGAGGAATAGTTGCAAAGAGCCACTAATAATTGGAACGTGGCATGTACAAAGAATGAATGTAGGAACATTGGACATTATTAAAAACAGAAATGGAACACTTAAGTAAATATTAACATACTAAGTAAGCATTGATGAGCTGAGGTGTGTTAGCAAGGTCCACTTTGAATCAGTCATATGATCTACTATTTCAGTTGTGAAAAAGTTAGAGAAAATGAGATTGCATTCATACTTACATAATTTCTAGATGTATCTGAAGTACAATGTTGTGTGTGGCATGATAATGATACTATTGATATGCATACAAGGAAGTCCTGTTAATATGACTATCATTCAAATACACGAACCACCAACCAGAGCCAAGAAAAAGGAAATATATTTCTACTAATTTTGCAGTCTGAAATTGATTTAGCATACAACCAGCATTCATTAATAACAATTGGTGTCTGAAATGTATGGTATTTTTTAGACTGTAAATATTTTATAAAAACATTTTTATTAAGATTTATTTTTTCCATTCATTCATTGTTACATATTTTCCTCTCTGTCTACCCCTCCCCCAGTTCACTTTTCTCTTTGAAAAAAATAAAAAAAAATATTTCATTGTTATACATCTCTCCCCTGCAGTCTACTTAACTATGCAACTCTTTTTCTGGACTCTTGTTATGCAAATGATACCTAATCATATATTCCTTTTAAACAGTTCTCTCCCTCACCTGTTTCAATACAATGTACATCATTTATCCTCTCACGTTTTAGTTTCCCCAAAATCCCAATGTCAGTCCTGTTTTATAACAGGGGCATTATGCAATATTTGTCCTTTCGTGACTGATATATATCACCCAGTAAAATGTCCTCCAGAGTCACCCATTTTGCATAATATTTTGTAAGTTCCTTGTTTTTCAATGCTTCATAGTATTACGCTGTGTGAATATATCACAGTTTCTCTATTCATTTGTTTGTAGATGGGCACCTGTGTTGTATCCAACTCTTTGCTTTTGTAAATAAGACAGCATAAAAATGGACGTGCATATATCTGCTTGGCTAGCAGATCTGGTTTCTTTATGGTATATTCCCAGAAGTGGCATTGCTGGATCAAACGGTATTTCTATTTCCAACATTATGAGAAAGTGCGATACTTTCTTCCATAGTGGTTGCACCATTTTAAACTCCTACTGACAGTGAATAAGAGGTCCAGATTCTCCACAACATCACCAGTATTTGCTGTTCTGTTGAATTTTGCTATTCTTACTGGGGTGAGATGATGTCTCATAGTTGTTTTGATTTGTATCTCTTTTAGAGCTAGAGATTTTGAACATTTCTTCATGTGTTTGTTCGCCATTTGAATGACTTCTTTGGTGAAGTATCAGTTCATGTCCTGTGTCTATTTTGTAATTGGGTTGTTTAATTTTATCTTGTTGTTGTGGTCTTGTATTCTATAAATTCTAGATATAAGTCCCTTATCAGATATGTCATTACCGAATATTTTTTCCTCGTTTGTGGCTTTTCTTTTTACCCTGTTGGAGAAGGTTTTGAAGTGCATAAGGATTTGATTCTTATGAGATCCCATTCATCTATTTTATCCTCTCCTGGTTGTAGGTTTTTCAGGATGCTTGGAAAACTGTTCATGTTGTGGATTAGGGCTTCTGTATTTCTTCCAAGCTTTTCTCTAATGAAGTTCATAGTCCTTGATTTAAGTCCTAGGTTCTTGATGCACTTTGAGTTGGTTTCTGTGTATGCTGTGAGGTGTAGATGTTGCTTGAGTTTTCTGTAAATATTTTTACAATTTTGTAAACGCCATTTGCTAAAAAGTCTGTCCTTTCCAAACTTAACTGATTTCATCTTCTTGTAAAAAAATTAGTTGACCATACGTAGATGGGCTGGTTTCTGGGTTCATAATACTATTACATTGATCTATGTGTACCAGTACCACATTGTCTTGACCACCATGATGGTGTAGAAAGATTTGAAATCAGAGAGTGGGATGCTTCCTACCTTGTTTCTCTTTTTAAAGAATGCTTTCCTTATTTGGGGTCTCTTTCCATTCCAAATGAAATTTGAGATTCCTTTTCCCATCTTGTTTAAGAAAGGAATGAAGATTGCATTGAAAGGGTAGATTGCCTTTGGTAGGATTGCCATTTTCACATTTGGGCAGAATGTTAAATGATCCAGGAGGTATCAAAAGAAGATAGAAGGAATATACTGAGTCATTGTATCGAAAGGAATTGTCAGATACAGAAGAATTTAATGAAATAACATTTGAGCAAGAGCCTATGGTGATGAAGGCAGAAGTTCAAGTTGTTATGAAGGAAATAGCAAAAAATAAGGCCCCCGGAATCGATGGTATACCAATTGACATACTCCCAAGTATTTAATCTTGTGATTAGTTATTGTGATGATTACTGTTTTTCTTAATTCCAGTTCTGTATTCTCTTTGTCAGCTTAAACTTCTTCCTTCACCACCATAGGTTCTTGCTCATATGTTATTTCATTAAATTCTTCTGTATCTGCCAATTCCTTTTGATACAATGACTCAGTATATTCCTTTCATCTTCTTTTAATACTTCCTGGATCATTTAAT
>NW_006400126.1:1288193-1290284 GCF_000299155.1 Elephantulus edwardii
CGTCTGACATACTTTGGACATGCTGCAAAGAGGGACAGGTCCTTGGAGAGGGACATCGTTCTTGGGAGGGTGGAGGGACGGCACAAGAGAGGAAGACCCTCTGTGAGATGGATTGATTCAGTGACTGGGGTAATCAGGATGGGTGTGTCAGACGCAGTGTGATTGGTACAGGATAGAGCAGGGTTTAGGGCTGTTGTACATAGGGTTGCTATCAGTTGCAAATGACTTGACGGCACATAACAACAACAACAATTCTCTTTGTCACTGCAGAAAAATCCAACTGATTTTTTTTATGTCAATCTTGTATCCTGCCACTTTGCTGGATTGTTCAGCTTCTTGAACTAAATATAGATTTCTTATGAGCACAATTGAGTGTCATGGGTTAACATTCTTCTCAGTGTTAGGCATTTTTTTTCTAATCCACACAAATATGTTTACTTAGTCAATAAAGCACAAATAGACATTCTTCTGGTAGTCACTTTTTTCAGCCAGTATCAGACATCTGCAGTGGTATCTGTGGTGCCACGGCATCTTCCAAAACTCTACTTTAGCCTCTGGCAGTTTCTTCTCAATGTACTGTTTTATCTGTCAGTTCATTATATTGGGCAATGATTAGCATGTTGCTAGCTATGTTGGTGTATATATGCAAGTGTGTTTGATATTTGTTCCATTAGTACAGCACTTGACTGTCACTCTCTTGTACTGGTGTAACTTGTGAGATGCTGTCATGCTCAGAGTTGTGTCACTGGTGTTTCAGGTACCAGAAATGTCACCTATGATAGACAGGTGTATACAGATCACTTAGAATAAGATGGACTAGGGAGAAGGATTTGCCATCCACTTCTGAAAAATATGGGCTTTGGAAAGTCCTATGAAGGACAAAAGAACATGGGTAGTTACAGTAGTAGAGGTAGGGTTTAAATAGGAAGTTACTAAAAATGAGTAAAAACAGATGCAAACAACAATTAGTAATTGGAACTTGGAATGACCAAGTAGAAAAACGAAGTTGTAAAAGATGAAATATCACATGTTTTCTTGATGAGTCTTTAGGGTTTTCTAAGTATACTATCATATAAACTGTGTGTAGAGATAATTTTACCTCCTCTTTGTCAATTTGGATACCTCTTATTTCCTTCTCTTGTCTTATTGTAATAGTTAAGCCTTCCAATACTATACTAAATAGGAGAGGTGATAGTGGGCATCCTTATCTATTTCCTGTTCTCAACAGAATGCCTTTAATTTCTCCCCATTGAGAACAATGTTGGCTCTCTGGTTTGTGTATATACTTTTTACTATGTTGAAGAAATTCTCCTCTAATCCTAGTTTGTTTAGTGTTTTAATCAGAAAAGGGTGTTGGATTTTGCCAAAGGCCTTTTTTTGCATCAAATGATAGGACCATGTGGTATTGTGTTTTGCTTTGTTAATGTGATGAATTACACTGATCTTCTATGTTGAACCATCCTTGTATACCTGTTATGAATCCCACCTGGTCATAGTGAATTATTTGTTTCATTTATCAAACATTCTTTTCACCAGCATTTTATTCAGGATTTTTTCATCTATATTCATAGGAGATTTTGACCTATAATTTTCCATTTTGGTGGTATCTTTACTTGGCTTTGGTATCAAGGGCATGTTTGCTTCAAAGAATAAATCTACAAGAATTTCATATTTTTCTGTTTTCTGAAATGCTTTATGTATAACTCGTGACAGTTCTTCTCTGTTTGATAAAATTCACTTGAAAAACCATCTCGTCTAGGTCGTTTTTTTGGCTGGAATTTTTTAATTACCTTTTCAATTTCTTATTTTGTAATGGGTCTGTTCATGTATTCAATTTTGATTTGTGTCAGTTAGGTAGGTTGTGAACTTCCGAGTATTTACCCATTTCTTCTAGGCTTTCATTGGGAATAGTGAAGAAGAATCAGTAGTCGGAAAACATGGGCTTGGTGAGAGGAATGAGGCTGCAGATAGAATGATTGAATTTTGTAAAATCAATGACTTATTCACTGCAAATACATTTTATAAGAGACACAAACGCAGGTTATACACATGGACTTCACCTGATGGTATGCATAGGAATCAGATCAACGA
>NW_006400126.1:1292323-1300769 GCF_000299155.1 Elephantulus edwardii
GGTGACTGGGGTAATTGGGATGGGTGTGTCAGAGGCGGTGCGGTTGGCGCAGGATAGAGCAGGGTTTAGGGTTGTTGTGCCTAGGGTCGCTATCAGTAGGAAACGACTCGACGGCACATAACAACAACAACAATAGTTTTTCATAATATTCCATTGTTACCCTTTTTATTTTAGATGTTTCTGTTGTGACATTGCCTGTTTCATCTCTTATTTGGATTAATTGTATCTTTTCCTTATTTTCTTTTGTTAGTTTTGCTAAAAGTTTGTCAATTTTATTGACTTTGGATTTGTTGATGGTTTCATTGCTTTTCTACTTTCTAGTTAATTTATTTCTACTCTAATTTTTATAAATTCAGGGTTTTTTAGAGGGTGGCAGTTTTTCTTGCTTTTTTTTTTTAATTTGTTGGAGATGTTGAGTTAAACAGTCAATGGTCATTTTTTTCTGCCTTTTGATGTGTTTGCTTATTGCTAGAAATTGACCTCAGATTACTGTCTTGGCTGTTTCCAAGAAATTTTGGCAAATTGTGTTTTCATTGTCATTTGCTTCAAGAAACTTTTTATTTTTATTTTTATTTTTTTCTTGTACCCACTCATGTTCGAGCAAGGTGTTGTTCAGCTTCCAAAGGTATGGTTTTTTTCTCTTTTATCCTCCTGCTACAAATTTCTAATTTTGCAGCATTCTGATTTGAGAAGATTCTTTGTATTGTTTCTATGTTTTTTTTTTAAATTTATTGATACCTGTCTTGTGAACTAAAATGTGATCTATTCCTGAAACCATTATGTGCACATTGGAGAAGGAGGTATAACATATTTATTTGTTTGTTTTGTAGATTGTGCATTAGCTCAAAAATACCTAGGAGATCAAATTGGTGTTTTGTTTTCTACTAGTTTATTTAAAAAAATTCAAATACAAATTTGAACAATTTGTTTTCAATTTCTCTCACCCCTCCACCTGTCAAATTGTATAACTCAATGACTAATTCTCCCCCCTCCTTCCACCTGTAAATCCACAAGCCTTTGCTTCCAGTCTCTCCACCCCTCCTGGATCCTTATACTCATTCTACACTAATGGTCTTATACAATATTTATCCTTGTGAGATTGAGTTAGTTCACTGAGCATAATGCTCTCCAGTCCCTCACAATTTAGGTAATAATTTTCAAATTATTGCTCCTGCATGCTGCATAGTATTCCATTGTGTGGATATACCATGATTTCTCAATCCATTTATTTGTGGTTGAACATTTGGGCAGTTTCCATGTTCCTGCAATGGTGAATAATGATGCTATGAACATTGGTATACAAATCTCAGTTTGTGCCTCACTTCTCATATTCTTAGAGTATATTCCATGTCGTGGAATGGCTGGGTTATACGGAATTTCTATGCTCAGCTTTTTGAGGAAGCACCAAACTGCCTTCCAGAATGGTTGCACCATTTTAAAATCCCACCAACAATGTATAAGAATTCCTTTCTTGGCACGTTCTCTCCAACATATATTACTTGCTGCCCTGTTAAATTTTGCCACTGTTACTGTAGTGAGATGGTACCTCATTGTGATTTTTATTTGCATCTCTCTTATTGCCAGTGATTTGGATCATTTCTTCATATGTCTGTTTGCCATTCGAATACCTTCCTCTGTGACAATTCTTTCCACGTCTTTTGCCCATTTGATAATTGAGTTATCAGTCTTTTTCTGGTGAAGGCCCAGGAGTACTGTGTAAAGTTTTGTTATAAGATTCTTGTCTGAGATAGAATTACCAAATGTTTGTTTCCAGTCAGTAGATTTTCTTTGCAAACTGTTGAAGAAAGTTTTTGAAGTACATAAAGATTTAATCTAAAAAAGATTTAATCTTTAGATCATCCCATGCATCAATTTTATCCTCTTTAGATTGTGCATTTCTGGTTGTATTTGGCAGTCTCTTTATACCTTGAACTAGCACTTCTAAGCTTGATGCCAGTTTGTCTCTTAAGAATGTTATAGTTTTGGGCTTTTCTCCCAGTTCTCTGATCCATCTTGAGTTTATTTTTGTGTATGGTGTGAGATGTGGATCCTGTTTCTACTTTCTGCAGGTGGAAGTCCAGTTTTTCCAGCACCATTTGTTGAAGAGGTTATCATTTCCCCACTTGATAGCTTTGATTGACTTGTCGAATATCAGTTGACCATAGATAGCTCAATCTATTTCTGGGTTCTCAATTCTGTTCCATTGGTCAATTTGCCTGTCATTGTACCAGCACCATGCTATTTTGGTTACCAGTGCTGTATAGCAGGTTTTGAATTCAGGGAGTGCTATACCTCCAACCTCATTTTTCTTTCTTAGAAGTGTTTTCCTTATTTGCAGTCTCCTGTCTCTCCAAATAAATTTGATAATTTCCCTTTCAATCTCTTTGAAAAATGAATTTGGTATCTGGATTGGTATTGCATTAAACATGTAGATTCTTTTGGTAGGATTGTCATTTTCACCATATTGAATCTTCCTATCTATGAAAGGGCACATTTTTCCATTTCTTTAGGTCTTTCATTGTGTCTTTCAGAAATGCTCTATAGTTTTCTTTGCATAGGTCTCTTGTCTCTTTAGTTGTGTTCACTCCCAAATATCTCATCTCAATTTGTGGTTGGCTATCGTAAATGATATTGCTTTCTTTATTTCCATCTCTGAGTTCTCTTTGTTACAGTAGAAGAATCCTATTGATTTTTGGATATTATCTTATATCCTGCCACTCTACTAAATTGGTCTATTAACTCTAACAGGTTTGTTTGTTGTTGTTTTTTGTTGTGTCATTGGCATTTTCTGTGCACGCTATCATATCATCTGCATATACTGACAGTTTAACAATTTCTTTTATGATCTTGATACATTTTATTTCCTTCTCTTGTCATATTGTCCTAGCAAGCACTTCCAATGCAATATTGAAAAAAAGTGGTGACAGTGTACATCCTTGTGTGGTCCCTGTTTGCAAGGAAAATATTTTTAGTTTTCTCCATTGAGAAAGATGTTGGATCTTGGCTTTGCATATATACTTTTGACTGTGCTGAGGAAATTCCCTTCTATTTCAATTTTGTTGAGTGTCTTTATCAGGAAGGTTGTTGGATTTTGTCAAATCCCTTTTCTGCATCAGTTGCTAAGATCATATGGTTCTTGTTTTGTTAATATAGTGAATTACACTGATTGTTTTTCTTATGTTGAATCATCCCTGCATACCTGTTATGAATTCCACTTGGTCATGTTAAATTATTTTTTATGTACTTTTGGATTCTCTTGGCTAGGATTTTGTTAAGGATTTTTGTATCTATATTCATCAGAGATATTGGTCTGTAGTTTTCTTTCTTGGTAGTATCTTTACCTGGTTTGGGTATTAGGGTAATGCTTGCTTTAGAAATGTTCCTTCCTTTTCAATTTTTTGAAATTAAGTAGAATGGGTGCTAAATCCTTTCTGAATGTTTGGTACAATACAGCTGTGAAGCCATCTGGTCCAGGGCTTTTCTTATGGGGAAGTCTCTTTATGATCTTTTTAATTTCTTCTCTTGTGATGAGTCTGTTCAAGTGATTTATATCTGCCCTTGTCAGCCTGGGGAATCAGAAGTAATTAAATCAATAATATCAGAATACTATGAAAAGCTATATTCTGATAAATTTGAAAACCTAGAGGAAATGGACAAATTCCTTGAGTTGGTTTATTGTGTGGTTTAGTTTTTCAACGTCTTTCATGAGTTTCTTTCTGGTAGTTCTATCTTTTCTTGAGAGTGGTGTATTGAAGTCTCCAATTACTATAGTGGTGTTGTCTATTTCATTTTTCAGTTTTGTTAATGTTTGTTTTATATACTTTTCATCTTTATTATTTGGCACAAAGATATTTATTATTGTTATGTCCTCTTGCTCTATTGACCCTTTAATCATTATGTAGTTACCTCCCTTTTCCTTTGTGATGGTTTTTGCATTGGAATTTATTTTATCAGAGATGAATTTAACTACTCATGCTTTTTTCTGGTTCCCATTGGCTTGGTATATTTTTCCCACCCTTTTGTTTTTAGTCTTTCTTTATCTTCATTTTTCAAGTTGTCTCTTATAGACAGCATGCTTATGGGTTTTGGGTTTTTATCCAATCTGTTACTATTTTTCTCTTCATTGGGGCATTTAAACCATTCATATTTAGGGTGATTATTGAGAAGCAAGGTTTTATTTCTTTCATTGTGTTGAGTTCTTTTTGGCATTGTTGCTTGTTACTTTGGTCTATCCTGCTTTCTGTGGCACCTCTGTAGGAAGGATATTTCTCAGTGTTCCCTGAGAGCAATCCTGATCTTTCTTTTCCTAACTCCCTTAGGTTTTGTTTTTCTGGGAATATCTTGATCTCTTCTTCATATTTCATGGACAATTTTGCTGAGTACAGTATTCTTGGTTGACAGTTATGTTCTTTGAATATTTTGTATATATCATTTGACTGTATTCTCACTCACATGACTTCTGCTGAGAAATGGGCACTTAATATTATTTGCTCTCCCTTATAGGTTTCTCTTTGTTTCTTCCTCTCTGCTTTCAGAATTCTCTCATTATCTTCGGTTCTAACAAATTTAATTATGATACACCTTGGTGGTTTTTTGGGGTGGGTCTATTCTGTATGGTGATCCCTTACTACCAGGGCCCTGCCCTGTTAGATCGGATGGTTCTGCCAAGAGAAGGAACGAGGCAGAGAGGCTACCACTGATAGCACGTAGCAAAATTTTATTTTTTAGAAAAAGCCTATGTTGATTTTAGTAGCACATCTGCTCTAACAATCACATTATCTCATTCAGTCCCAAGATGTTGACTGTATGATCAAACATTAACTCTCACAGACCTTAGCACAATACAAAGATGTTTTCCAGTAGACCTTATTGTGTGCTCTAAGGAACAAATGGTTTCGATTGATAAGGACACTACATTCTTTAAGGTTAAAGACATTAGGTCATTCTTATTTTTTAACATCCTACTTCCTTGAGTTGTTTATTGCCAAGCAGATATCCTAGCCAAGATGGAGTTACTTTTGCTGATCTTATGGTACAGGGCTAATCTTGCTTTACAAATTAGCCAGGCTCCAACAGCTCCCCCTCCTTAATATTAAAATATAGGATGTTGCCTGTCTTAGGTGAATAAGAGAACTCAAACTCAAGTTGCCCGTCATGGGGATAATCGCAATTTATGCTACTCCCTGTCTTAGGATCATGAGCGAGTCTCCTTCCTTACTCGTCATTGGCTATACATCCTTCATTTGCCTGGGGAGGGCCTTAAGTTGTATTCCATGTACTTTACCCAGCAATTCTTTATATTGCTTGGCTAATATATGACCAACAAAAGGGAGGATTCACAGTATATCTATGATGACAATACAAAGAGCAAAAATAATAAAATGCAGATTTTTAAATGAAGTTTCTGAAGGAAACCAGTTTTCCAGATTTTCAAATATTTGACTAGCTTGTTCCACTGGAGAAATATTTATATACCTGGGATATTTTGCATTTCTCTTACTCTTTGGTGCAAATCATACAAATCAAGAGAATCACTATTTGACACCCAAATTCATTTTAAATGAGATACTATTTTTATTCAATCATTATCTGGGCTATTATATTTTAATTTGGTAATACAAATATAATCATAGGCTACATGGAATTTTAATTTTTCTTTTATTCTAATTTGTTATACCACATTGCCCAATAAGTTTACTGTATCATACAAAGCATTTAACTTTTGCTCCATAACTTCATCCACATTTTCTTGCTCTACCCAATTTTTTGTCACATTATGCATTAACCCATTTACAAAATTAGCCATTTGAACTTCTTGAGTTAATTCTACAGGAGAAGCAGAGACAGTAGAGAGCATAGTAATAAGAGAAACAATTCCTGCAATAACAAGACCTACCGCTCTTTCAGCTCTTAATGACAACTTATATAACTCTTTTAAAATTTGCAGACTTTTATTGTCATACCAAATATCATTTAACTTTACTGATGTCATAACAAAAGAAGGATTTTTTAGAATAATAACTGAGTCATATTTGGCAACAGGGCTGATACAGTTAGAGATTTTACAGCAAGAACAACTTATGTTATATTTTAGATAATCAGCAGTGATCACATTATTACCAATTAATAAGACATATGTTCAGGTACACAAGGCATGTCTTTGGCATTGGTGATATTATCTTGTTTACATTTATCTTTTGAGACGCAGGACATATTTATTGATCCCATACTTGCAGCTAATTTCCATAATTAAGTTTGAGAATTACAGTGATTAGCAGTAGAAATTTCTTCTACCAATCCTTCAGCTTTGACTTTATCTGATGGATCCCAGTCGTACAAGTTCAAATCTGCAGTAACATATTCCTCCAGCTGACAGGATGAAGTAAGGGTGGATATGGAATATACGCCCATTAAGATTCAGCTTGAATCCTCATTGTCAGAGTCAGCTATAGCACCATCCTTATTTCTGTCAGGTGAGACATCTTCTGCAAAGCGTACCAGCTTTTCAGAAAGCCACCTTGTACTTGCAGCGTTCTGTGGAAAAACACAAACATAGCCTCGATCCCATATTAACATAGGGTCAGGTGTTTTTCATTGTTTTGTTAATGCATCCTGTCATTTCATTTCAGCACACTTTTGTTGTGTGTTTCCCCATTGTCTGTCTGCAGCAGACCTTTTATTGTCATCCAAAATTTAAAAATCTAAAATAAATTGTAAATGAGAAATATAACTATTTGGACTTAGGGTATATAGTTCCCCCTTTTTAAATTTTATTTAAATAATTTTTGATAGTAGAATTAGTATGTATTACAATACCTTTTTTTGAGCATTTTAAGGAATTCTAGTTTTATGACAAATATTAAAACATTTACAAAAATTTTAAAAACTTTCACTGGTATAGCCAGGAGCATTATCAGTCTTGATTATTTTAGGAATTTTTAGTATAGAAAAAACTAATAAATAGTGCTTTATAACATATTTAGTTGTTTTTTCAGATAAACTAGATAATACCACAAAACCAGAACTTATATTAATAATAACACAAACAAATTGCAATTTTACAAACTTAGGAATATGAGCCACATTTCTTTGTCAAAAATGATTTGGCAATAATCCTCTAGGGTTTACTTTAAGGTGTGAAACAAGTAATAATGATGAACATTTTTCACATGATTTTACAATATTTTTAGCAGTTTCTTTTAGAAAATGAGATATTTTATGTAAATATTTACTATTAGCATGATGACTATGATGAAATTGGTTTTTTCCTGTTAAATAAAAAATTATTAAGTATTTATTGGCCAATTTATTTTCTTTTGCTAAAGATCTTGATAAAGAAGAATGAGACCTGATATGACTTATAAAAATATTATTACTTCTTTGTCTTATTAACAATTGAATATGTTGAAATAATTGTAAAACTAAAGAATTTTTTGTTTTGATAATATTTACTGTAACAATGATGGGAAGTGCATTAACTATATAAACACTATTACAAAATATATCCATATTTTGAGGGTAATTTATTAATACTTGCTTACTAGCTTTTAATTTGGCTTGTTTTGCTGAAAATGATGAATGTTCAACCAGTTTAAAATCTCTAATTGGCCCCAAAATAGATTTTTCTTTAGAAGATTCATCAGTAAATATTACAAAAGCATCAGAAATTGGTTGATTAACAAAAACTCCAGGAAATACAAATGAAGTTTTATTTGAAAAATATAATAATTTATTTGGAAAAAAATGGATAATTTGACTAGGATAATTAGCTAAAACAATTATCCATTCTGAACAATATTGATGTAGTCAATTAACTTGTAAAGCATTATAAGGGACAATAATTTTATTAGGTTTTATTTCAAAATAAAGGTAATGACTTCTTTCATGACTGTACTATTAAATGAGATACAGTTCATGAATAAGTCCACAAAACTTTTTTAGGTGAACAGGATAAATGAATCCATCCTAAAGGAGCATTTTGCCACAATACAGCAATAGGAGTCCTTTCAGTATTTAAAATACATAGTAATAACTTTTTACTATAATTTATACTAGATATATAACAGGAAGAGATAGAATCTTGAACTTTTTCTAAAGCTTTATGAGCTTGTGTTAATTCTTTTTTAGAAACAGATTTATCATTTCCAATTAAAATATCGAACAAAGATTAAAGGTCTTGCATTGTTGTTGTTGTTGTTATGTGCCGTTGAGTTGTTTGCTACTCATAGCGACCCTATGTACAACAGCCCAAAATCGTGCTCTATCCTGTGCCAATTGTATTGCCTCTGACACACCCATCCTGATTACCCCAGTCACTGAATCAATCCACCTCATAGAGGGTCTTCCCCTCGTGCGCTGCCCCTCTATCCTACCAAGCATGATGTCCCTCTCCAAGGACCTGTCTCTCATTACCACATATCCAAAGTATGTCAGACGAAGCCCCAGA
>NW_006400126.1:1307555-1309270 GCF_000299155.1 Elephantulus edwardii
ATAAACATGGGTGTGCATATATCTGCTTGGATGTCAGTTATGGTTTCTTTGGGGTATATTCCCAGTAGTGGAATTGCTGGGTCAAATGGTATCTCTTTTTGAGAACGCGCCATACCTCCTTCCACAGTGGTTACACCATTTTACACTCCCACCAACGGTGAATATGGGTTCCAGTTTTCCACAACCTCGCCAGCATTTGTTGCTTGCTGTCCTGTTAAATTTTGCTATTTTGACTGGGGTGAGATGATATCCCATAGTTGTTTTAATTTGCATCTGTCTTAGAGCTAGGGATTTTGAAGATTTTTTCACGTGCTTCTTAGCTATCTGAATGTCTTCTTCAGTGAAGTGCCTGTTCATATCCTGTGCCCATTTTTTCATTGGATTATTTACTTTTATCTTGTTCTGGTGCTCAAGTATTTTATAAATTCTGGATATAAGTACCTTATCTGATATGTTCTTACTAAATGCTTTTACCCAGTCGGTGGCTTCCTTTTTTACCCTTTTGGAGAAGTTTTTGGATGTGCATAGGGATTTGATTCTTAGAAGATCCCATTCATTTACTTTATCTTCTTCTGGTTGTAGGTAATAGATGAAATTTTTAATTACTGCATAGGAATAATTACTAATAATACTAACATTTTCGTTAGACCATTCTTTTAAAGCTAAAAAATAATAGCAATTAATTTACTTTTTTTGTACTGATTTACAAGGAGATGATCCAACTTAGAGTTTGTTAATACTCCAATATTCCATTTTTTCATAATTAGGAACATCTGTAAAAATGTTAGGACATTTAAGAGGAACAGAGTATATGATACATATAGATAAAAATGAAAAGATGTGTTTCTGAAGAGATGAAAAGAGTCTATTAGAAGAAAAGTGATTATCAAAGTATGCAGCTTTTTCTCATACAACCACATTCAATACAAGCAGGCATTAATTAAGGGACTATAAAGAACAAAGAGTGGAGAGTTTCTATTTTTACTTCAACAGGTTTTCATTCAAAGTACAGCAACTAGCACAGGCTCAGCTGACACAGACTTGGATTGCTGGGCACAGGCATGTGTATTTTACAAGACTGGCTAAAACAGATGGGAATTTTTGCTTAAAGATGTAGATACCAGATAAAATGCATGGATTTGTGAAGGTGATAGAGGATGCCAAGAATTGATTTCTCAAAGATCTTTTGAGACAAAAGATCTCGGTTGGCGTCTTGAGACATTTGAGACACCCACTCTCAGCATTTCCCCACCTATGGGATTTAGAATTGAAGAGGCATCTTTCAGGTTCACAGAGGGACCGGTGGGAGAACGTGCTCCTGGGCGGAAGGGAAGCCGGGAAGCTGCGCACTGGGGAAAGTCACCTCGGATAATAGCAAAGGGGCATGTTTCAGGTGCACAGAGGGACCGGCGGGAAAATGTGCTCCTGGGCGGAAGGGAAGCCGGGAAGCTGCGCACCTGAGAAAGTCACATCAGACAATAGCGAAGAGGCATCTTTCAGAAAGGAAAACATAATCTACACAGGAGTTTTACAGGACACATCACCTTCCCTTCGGAGACAGTACAACTAAACTTAAGAGACACTGGCCAAAAGAAAAAAAAATGTCAGCAGTTGACGTGTTTGGAATCACAGAAGCCAAGAAAGCTTAAGATACAAGCTGTCAGATCATGGGTTGGACAATGGAAGATATTTCCTGAAGGGACTGGGCAGATGTG
>NW_006400126.1:1311579-1320662 GCF_000299155.1 Elephantulus edwardii
CTGAAACTGAGGAGGACCTCATGCACTTGCTGCGAAAGGTCAAGGACTGCAGCCTTCAGTATGGACTGAGGCTCAATGTCAAGAAGACAAAGATTCTCACCACTGGACCAATTGGCAGCGTCAGGATGTATGACAAAGAGATTTAGGTTGTTCACAGCTTCAGTTTGCTCGGCTCCACCGACAACACTCTTGGCACCAGCAGTCAGGAAAGCAAAAACTGTATTGCGGTGGGAAAGTCTGCTGCTAGGGACCTCTCTAAAGTAGTCAGGAGCAACGGTGTCTCTCTGGAGACTAAGGTGCGCCTGATACATGCCATGGTATTTGCGGTCGCTTGTTATGCATCAGAGAGTTGGATAACGACTAGGGAGAACAGAAGGAGAGTGGATGCTTTTTAGCTGTGGTGCTGGAGAAGAGTACTCAATGTACCATGGACTGCCAGGAAAACAAACAGATTCATCTTGGAGAGGATTAAAGCAAGCTACTCCTTGGAGGCAAGGATTCTGGGGCTTCGTCTGACATACTTTGGACATGTTTACAGGAGGGACGGGTCCTTGGAGAGGGTCATCATGCTTGCGAGGGTGGAGGGACGGCGCAGGAGGGGAAGACCCTCTATGAGATGGATTGACTGGGGTAATCGGGATGGGTGTGTCAGAGGCGGTGCGATTGGCCCAGGATAGAGCAGGGTTTAGGGTTGTTGTGCATAGGGTCGCTATGAGTAGAAAACGACTCGACGGCACTTAACAACAAGAACAACAACATAGATATTAACTTTATATTTGTCTCTATTAATTCTTATTCTTCACTAAAACTTTTAAATTGTTTGAGCGTTCAAGTATTGCTACAGTAAACATAAGACAAAAAGACAACAAACACGGAGACAGTAACAATAACGTCAGACAAAAACCAAAACAAAACAAGTAACAAACATTTTGAGGCCTCTGTAAAAACACTTTTCTTATTCTTCTTTTCAACTTTTCTTTATATCTCTGTGTTAATCCTTTTTTCTTCCTATTGTTAACCATGTTTCATACTCTTTTTTTTCTTTGTTCTTGACTTCTTTTTATTTTTGTTAACTATGTTTTATACTTCTGAATTTTAATACTTTTCTTATTAATAACAAAGACAGGAGAATTCCAAAGGGAGTTGCAGGTTCTATATGAGCTTCACATTACTGTATTTCTACTAGTAAGTGCAAGGCTTTAGAATTAAGAGGCCACTATTCAGTTCATACAGGAGTTTGAATTAATTAGGCAAGAGGTAAGGCTTTAGGCTGCTGAACAGCGGCTGTTAGTTTGAAGGATTGTAATTCATATTTAACATGTATTTTTAGAACATCTGGCAAAGGCAGGATAGATTTAAAAAAAGCTTCAAATATTTTTAATAAATCTCTTTATCATAAATTAGCACTAATGTATAGCACATAAAATTGCATCTGAGCCTTTTGTCCATCAGGTCCTGTACAATAAATATTCTTAGACTGCCAAACATTGGGAGAGGTTCCTAATTCAGAAAGAGTTAGTGTTAAATTTTTTTGCAAAGGCCAATTAAGAGGCTAATTATTTTTACTAATAATAGACACATCAGCTCTTTTTTTTTTCCAAGTTTTACATTATTTATTATTCAGTGTAAATTCCAACACGATACACTGATGTGGTTTCGTGCACTTAGGGAAGAAACGTATATTTGTTAAGTGAGAAATTGTGCGGATGGCTTCTGGAAGACCTTCATTCTAAGCGGCTTTTAAAAAAATTTTCATTTAGAAGTCAGGGCCTTCCTTCTTCAGTTTGCTATAATCCACATTCACTGAGTAAAACTTGTATTGATCATTGGGGCCTAGTTTGTTCCATGGTTCTGGGTTATTCTTTCTGTCCCAACAGACATCTGGATTAAATAAAGCCAGACGCGTGACATACAAGGCTGCTCCAGTACCTCCAACTCCAATGAATACAAAGAGAGTTATCAAGCTTGGGTGCTTTTTGGCTTGACTGAAGATCTGGCAGAGCATATTTGCGGCAGAGCCCTCCCGTGTGGAAGGAGAGGATATGTAAAATTAACAGGCCTCCTTGGAAAGAGAACTCTCTGCCCCAAGGTGCGGGCGTACAATGTCACCCAGGACCTCCTACCAGAAGGACCGACACATCAGCTCTTATATTCACAAGATCTATAAAAGAAATTTGATTAACAGAAAAAGTAAGAGAGGGCCTTTGATCATTAATGATGGTTTTTCAAAACAAATATTTTTTTAGTACTTTCAAATCCTCCTACTTTTTCTCTTAATAGTAGGAAATGCATGATAAGGAAGAAGCGAAAGTTGAGCAATTATTTAACCAGTTTGTAGGAAAAGGAACAATAATTTCAATAGTAAACTCTTGATTTATACTTCTAATATGAGCCTGGAAACTTTGACTAATAAGACTATTATGCTCAATAATTATTCCCGTAGTTCCTTGAGGTAAAGGATCGAAAGACACCAGTTACCAATTTATACACTTTTCCTGGGAGGGTGGGGAGAATAAAGTATAAGGTTGAGTAACAAATCAGCCGCAGCACTACCTTTGAATCTGACACTTTTAGTTTTGCTCCAGTCTCTCCTGTTGATGATGGAAAAGATATAGTTAGTAGCTGCACACATGGAGTGCAGGGTAAAGGGAGAGAGTGAGAGGCACAAGCACTCGCCGTAAGACGGTGCTTGCAAAATCTTTAAAAGGACTAACAGAAGGAGATGCTCCTGCCTGCATGCCATTAAGTTTATTTTCTAATTCTTTTACTTTTTATTTTAACTGATCAATTTCTTCCTGCTTCTCAACTAATGCGGGGGCAGTCACAAAAGCATGAACTCGAGGTCACTCTTCATGCTAAAAATTTAGATAACTGCTGATATTCTAACTTTATACCTCTATTTCTTAAAGTATTTTCAGTATATATATATATATATTTATTATTTCTATTTTACATTTAAGGTACCTTACTTTTTTCTTTTTTTATACTTTATTCCATAGCTTAAAACCTACTGTACCATTTTCAGGAAACCAAGAAATTTACATAATTGCTGATACTCTAACTTAATATCCTGGGGTTCTCATTAAATTCTGCAGATTATGAATACACAACATCTCTCCAGGTTTATTTCCTATCTCTGCTACTATGTAACATCTTTCTGGATTTATTTCCTATCTCTGCTACTTCTTTCTCTGATCTTACCTTCACCAAAGGCAATTCAGTAGATTCCTACCTTACATGTTCACAGGGTCTTTCATGTCTTTTCCTTCATACTTGATGTCACTTTCTGGGCACCAAATAACAGGAGCATTAGATCTAACAGTTCTGCCAAGAGAAGGAATGAGGATTAAATGAAGGCACAGAGAGGCTACTGCTGATGGTGAATAGCAAAATTTTATTTTTTTAGAAAAAGCCTATATAGGTTTTAGTAGCACATCTGCTCTAACAATCGCATTATCTCATGCAGTCCCAAAATGTTGACTGTCTGGTCAAACATTAACTCTGACAGACCTTAAGACAATACAAGGATGTTTTCCAGATGACCTTATTGTGTGCTCTAAGGAATAAATGGTTTCGGTTGATAAGGACACTACATTCTTTAAGGTTAAAGACATTAGGTCATTCTATTCTTTAACATCCTACTTCCTTGAGTTGTTTATTGCCATACAGATATCCTAGCCAAGATGAAGTTAGTCTTGCTGGTCTTACGGTACAGGGCTAATCTTGCTTTACAAGATAGCCAGGCTCCAACACCTCACCTTCTTGAATATAAATTTTCTCATTCTTCATTATGCCTGGGATGTTTTCTTCTAGTAATTCTTCCACAACCTTTTTTTGTGCTTTTCCTTGCTTCTTCCTGTTCTGGGATTCCAATGATGCACATGTTATTTCTCTTGATGGTGTCCCACATTATTTCTTCTTTTTCCTTCCTTTTTGTTCTAGTAGATCAGTGGTGACAGTTCTATATTCTATTTCACAGGTTCTGTGTTCCATCTCTTCAACTCTGTTCTGTGTCCCTCCATCATGAGGACAGTTTCTTAAACATTGGTCCTCATATTTTGGATTGTGGCTTCTTGCTTTTTCCAGGGCCTCTAATACCTCATTTGTTTTTTCTGCATTGTTTTGAATCTTTTTTAAGCTTCTTCTGGTTTTTGTTCGCAATGTCCAATAATTCTTCAAGTTTGTCTTTCACCCACTGAAAATATTTAATCATTGTTCTTTTAAATTCTGTGTCAGAAAATTCCATTTGACTACCTTCTTTCATAAAACCAATTTATACTGTGTTTCTTTTTTGGGAGGTGACATCTTGATTTTGGCTTGTGTAAGGGTGTGTAATACCCTGATTCTTACTTCACATTGCTTTGCTAGAGTTTTTCATGCCTTGGGAGATAGCAGGTTCTTGATCTGAAGTCAATGTTCCAGAAGAGGGTGGGGCAGCTACCCTGCCTGGGTTTCTCTTTGAACTTCTGATTCAAGGGAATATATGCTTCAGTTATGGAGAAAAGTTCTGTGAAAGCAGCGTAGAGGGTCAAAGGCTCAGAAAATTGCTGTCAATCTAAGGGGCTCAGGCTAAAGACTATTAATTGACAGAATGTATGATATTGGTGACAGAAATGAGGCAGGTGATAGAATGTTAGAATTTTATACAATGACTTATTAATTGCAAATACTTTTATAAAAAAAAAAAAACAACAAGCAACAAAATTCCCAGTGACAACTCTATACATAGACCTCACCTGATGAACTACACCTGATGAATCAAATTGATTACAACTGTGGGAATAAATCATTGGAGAGGCTCAAAATCACCTATGAAAACTAGGCTACGTAGTGGTTATGGAACAAACCATCAATTACTCATGTGGAAATTCAACTTTAAGGCAAAGAAAATTAAAAGAAATCTGCAAGATTACTAACATTACCTTGAGTATAACACACATAACTGTAAAAAACCATCTGAAGAACAGATTTGAGGCCTTCAACACTAATGAATGAAGACAAGCTGACATGTGGGAAGTATCAAGAATGTCATCCACAATATGAAAAACAATGTATATGGTGTGAAAAACAATGTATATGAACTTTATATAAACCAGTATAAAAAAATAAAGAAAAATAAAAGAAAGGTAAAGAACAAAAAAGAACATCATCCACAAAGAAGGCAAAAGTCATTACAAAGTCAGAGAAGAAAAGACAAAGATGGATGTCAGAAGAGATCCTGAATATTGCATCAGAATGCCAAGAAGAAGAAAAACAAAAAATGAAGTAATCAAGACATCAGGACATTATGCTTTTGGTAGGACTGTAACTTTCACTATGTTACATCTTTCTATGAACAGGGAATATTTTTCTCCTTAGCTAGATGTATTATTATTTCTTATCGTGGACTTTTGTATTTAAAAGTCAGTTTTGTATTTTGGAGGAAAATTCTTCTAAGTGGTACAGCACTTTTCTGTCAATTTGCACTGAAGTAACCTGGGGTTGCTGTGATGATGAACCTTGTGTGGTTGAAATGTCATAACAGCTACCCATGGTGGACAGTGTTTGGTGAAAGCTTCCAGTTTAAAACAAGTTTGGAAGCAGGAGTGACATCCACTTCCTAACCAACATGCCTCTGGAAACTCTATGAACTCTAAGAAATGACAGTAGTTATAGAAAGGCTTCATTCAGGTCATTCATGGGGTCATTATGAGTCATAGTTGATTCAACAACAATCAATAACAATAATAATAAAAGTAGTGATTAGTAGTTTTCCTTATAAATGTCTTTTGAGTCTTTAGTTCGGTTTATTCCCAAATATCTTAATTTGTGGAAGCAAGGATTTTTAAACTCTGTCTCACACAATTTGGACATGTTGCCAGGAGGGACTTGGAGAAGGATAACATACATGGAAGGGTAGAAAGTTAGCCCAGAAGACAACTTTGGATGAGATAGATTGACACAGCGACTGTGGGAATGAGAACAGATGTGCAAATAATAGTGAGATGGGATTTATATAGGATTCAGAGCTATTTTTTATAGGTTCACTATGAGTAGTAGTTGACTCGATGGCACATAACAACAACAATGCAATTGTAAATTGTATTGCTTTCATAGTTTACTTTTCCATTTGTTTTCCCTGTACTATAGAGATCCATCTAACATTAGCTATAATATCCCTAGTACCACGACCTCTTCTAAATCCAGCCTGTACATCTGGCAGTTCTCTGTTGACATATTGTTCCAAACGACAACAAGCTGTGGCTGACTCTGAGAAGAATGGGAATCCCAGAATAATTGATTGTGCTAATGCGAAACCTATACTTGGACCAAGAAGCAGTCGTCAGAACAGAGCAAGGAGACATTACATGGTTCAAAATCAAGAAGGGGGTTTGTCAGGGATGTATTCTGTCTCCATACCTTTTCAATCTGTATGCAGAACAGATCATCCGAGATGCTGGGCTGTTCAAGGAGGAATGTGGAATCAGGATTGGTGGAAGATATGAACAATCTGCATTATGCAGATGACACAACCCTGCCAGCTGAAACTGAGGAGAACCTGAAGCGCTTGCTGCAGAAGGTCAAGGACTGCAGCCTCCTATATGGATTGAAGCTCAACATCATGAAAACAAAGATTCTCACCAATGGGCCAATTGGCAGCATCAGTATGGATGGTGAAGAGATTGAGATGGTTAACAGTTTCAGTTTGCTTGGCTCCACAATCAACACTCTTGGTAACAGCAGCCAGAAAATCAAAAGACAAATTGCTTTGGGGAAGTCAGCTGTGAGGGACCTCTCAAGAGAACTGAAGAGCAACGACATCTGGCTGGAGACTAATGTGCACCTGATCCGGGCTATAGTCTTCGCGATTACATGCTATGCATCAGAAAGTTGGACAGTGAATAGGGTTGATAGAAAGAGAATTGATGTCTTTGAGGTGTGGTGCTGGAGAAGAGTGTTGAATATACCATGGACTGCTAGGAGAACAAACAGGTCAGTCCTGGAGAAGGTGAAGCAGGATCCTCCTTGGAGTCAAGGATTCTGAAGCTTCGTCTGACATATTTTGGGCATGTTGCAAGGAGGGACTGATCCTTGGAGAGGGACATCATGTTTGGCAAAGTGGAGAGGCGGCGCAGGAGAGGAAGACCTTCAATGAGATGGATCAATACTGTGAGTGGAGCAGTGGGAATAAGTGTGTTTGAGATGGCTAGGTTGGCACAGGATAGAACAGCATATAGAGTTCTTGTACATTGGGTTGCTATGAGTCACAAACAACTTGATGGTACATAAACAACAACTGTAGAGAAATCCCAGTGATGTTCATACATAGATCATATATCCTGCCACCCTACTGCATTGGTCTAATAGATCTAAGAGATTTTTTGGTTGAGTCTTGGGTTTTCTGTGTACACTATTATTATGTCTGCATATAGCAACATTTTAACCACCTCTTTTCTGATTTGGATGCCGCATATATCCCTAGCAAGTACTTCCAATATAATGTTGAATAGGAATGATTGCAGTGGGTATCCTTGCTGGTTCCTTTTCTCAAGGAGAATGCGTTTAGTCTTTCTCTATTGAGAATGGTGTATCTTACTTTTGCAGATATATTTTCCACTATATTGAGGAAATTTCTTTTTTACTCCTTTTTCATTTACTTTTATCAGGAATGTTTTTTCTGAATAAGTTGGTAAGATCATGTGATTTTTGTTCTTTCCTTTTATAATATGATTAATTGCATTGATTGTTTTTCTTACTTTGAACCACTCTTGCATACCACTTGGTCATGACCAATTTTTTATATGTACTTTTGAATTCTATTGACCAGGATTTTGTCAAGGGTTTTTCAACTATATTCATTAGAGAAATGGATCTGTTGTGGGTTGATTTGTTTTTGTTGTTGTTGTTGGGTTGTTGGGTGTTTTTTCTGTTGTTTGTTTATTTGTTTGATTGTATGTGCCTCCTGAAACTCTGTGAATGTGAAGAAACAATGAAAGTTATACAAGTGTTCAGGTCATAGAATATTCAACGACACTTAACAACAACAACAATGTCTTTAGGTTTGGTATTAGGGTTATGCTTGCTTCTTATAATGACTGAGAGTGCCCTTTTTTTTTCTTCTTTGTTTTTAAAAAAACATAATTTAAGTAGAATTGGTGATAGTTCATCTCTGAATATTTGGTGGAATACAGCCATAAAGCCATTTGTTCCAGGAATTTTTTTTCTGGTTTTTTGTTTTATTTTGGTGTGTTTTTTTTTTTCCAGTGGAGAAGTATCTTCTCATGACCTGCTCAATTTATTCTTTTGTGATGGGTCTAAATTCAAGTATCTGACATCTATCTGGGTCAATCTGAGTTCAGTATGAGGGGTTTTTAAAAAAAAACTTGTCCATTTTCTTTGTTGTTGTTGTTATGTGAGGTCGAATCACTTGTGACTCATAGCAACCCTATGTATGACAGTTCTAAACTCTGTCCTGTGCCAATCTCACTGTCTCCAACACACTCATCCCAATTTCCCCAGTCACTGAATCAATCCATCTTCCAGAGGGCCTTCCCCTACTGCGCCTGCCCTCCACCCTCCCAAGCATGATGTCCCTCTCCAAGGACCAATCCCTCCTTACAACATGACCAAAGCATGTTAGACAAAGGCTCAGAATTCTTGCCTCCAAGAAGCAACCCTCTCCAGGATGAATCTGTTTGTTTTCTTAGCAGTCCATGGTATCCTCAACACTCTTCTCCAACACGAAAACTCAAAAGCATCAATTCTCCTTCTATCCTCCCTAGTCATTGTCCAGCTCTCTGATGCATAACAAGTGACTACAAAGACTATGGCCTGTACCAGACGCACCTTAGTCTCCAGAGACACACCGTTGCTCTTGAGTGCTTTCGACAGGTTCCTAACAGCAGACTTCTCCATGACAATACGTCTTTTAATTTCTTGGCTGCTGTTGCCTAGAGTGTTGATTGTGGAGCCAAGCAGACGAAAGCTGTGAACAATCACAATCTCTTCACCATCCATCCTGATGCTGCCAATTGGACCAGTGATGTGAATCTTTGTCTTCTTGACATTGAGCCTCAATCCATATTGAAGGCTGCAGTCCCTGA
>NW_006400126.1:1323652-1330055 GCF_000299155.1 Elephantulus edwardii
ATTCCAGTCACCCATTATTATCAATGCATCTTGATTGCATGTTCGATCTATCTCCAACTGTAAAAGTTGGTAGAAATCATCTATTTCTTCTTCTTTGGCTCTGGTTGTTGGTGCATATATCTGAATGATAGTCGTATTCACTGGGCTTCCTTGTAAGTGTATGGATATAATCCTGTCACTCACGATGTTGTACTTCAAGAGTATAGCTTTTCAAATATTCTGTTGTTATTAATTTAATACCAACTAGTTCTGTTATAATGCCATCTCTTTCATTTCTTATTTGAGTTATTTGTGAATTCTTTTTCTTTCCTTTTGTTACATTTGTCAATGGTTTGTCTATTTTATTGCCCCTTTCAATGAACTGGCTCCTGGTCATGTTGATGATTTAAATTATTCTTCTGTTTTCTATCTCATAAATTTCAGCTCTTGTCCTTATAATTTCCTTGTTTCCTAGAGGCTGTTGTTCTTTTTCTGTTTGATGAATGCTTTAAGTTAGATTATTCATTTTGCTTCTTTTTTTTCTAGCTATTTGCTTATTGCTATGAACAAAGCAATATTATCACTGAGGACTTCCTTAGCTGCATCTCAGAATTTTAGGTAGGTCATATTTTCATTTCTTTCTAAGAAATTTTGTATTTTATTTTTTATTTCTTCTGTAACTCCACAGTGTTCTTGTAGGTTATTTATCTTCCATGTGGGTAGTTTCCTAAGCTTTATTCTCCTTTAACTAATTTCTAGTTTGGGTACCAGCAGCCAGGAAATCAAGAGACGAATTGCATTGGGAAAGTCAACTGGTCCAGAACCTCTCCAGAGTACTGAAGAGCAACAACATCCGTCTGGAGGACAAGATGCACCTGATTCAGGCTATAGTCTTCACACTTGTTTTCTATGTATCAGAGAGCTGGACAATGAAGAGGGATGATAGAAGGTGATTGATGTTTTTGAGCTGTGGTTCTGGAGAAGAGTGTTAAATATACCATGAACTGCCAGGAGAATAAATAGGTTCATCTTAGAGTGGGTGAAGCCAGGCTGTTCTTGTAGGCAAGGATTCTGAAGCTTCATCTGACATATTTTGGGCATGTTGCAAAATAGGACCAGTCCTTGGAGATGGTCATCATTCTTAGAAGGGTGGAGGAATGGAGAAAGAGAGGGAAACCATCATTGAGATGGTTTGATACAGTGACTAAGGTAATGAGGGTAGGTATGTCAGACACAGTAAAGTTGGCACTTGATAAGAGCGGGTTTCAGGGCTGTTAACACATAATTTCTCTATGAGTTGCAAGTGACTCGATAGCACATAACAGCAACAAACAACAACAACAAACAACATGGCATTATGGTCTAAAAATATACTTTTCACTACTTCATGTTGTTTTTTTAATTCGTTGAGGCTTGTTTTGTATATATGATCCATTTTCAAGTGCACTTCATAAGAGAGTAAACTGGTGTTTGATTGGATTCAGTACTCTGAATACTTCCACAAGGTAGAGTAGGTTGATTATATAGCTCAGACGATCACCATCTTTATTAAGTTTTTTTAAATTTGAATTATCCTTTGGTGAGAGTGCTGTGTTAAAGTCTCCTATCACTCTCATGGTGATATCTGTTTCTTCAAGTCTGTTAAATATTTTTTTAATATCTTTTGCAAGTCTATCATTTGGTGGCGTTTGAGCTTTGGTGCTGGAGAATAGTATTGAATATACCAGGGACTGCTAGGAGAACAAACAAGTTTGTCCTGGAGAGGGTGAAGGCAGAATACTCCTTGAAGGCAAGGATTCTGAAGTTCTGACTGACATATTTTGGATATGTTGCAAAGCAGGATCAGTCCTTGGAAAGAGAGGTCTTGCTTGGGAGGGTGGAGGGATAGCACAGGAGAGGAAGACTTGATGAAATGCATTGATTCAGTCACTGGGATAATGGGGGCAGAGGTGTTGGGGACAATAAAATTAGCAAGGGATAGAAGAGGGTTTAGGGCTGTTGTACATAAGGTCTCTATGAGTATTAGGTGACTTAATAGCACATAACAACAACAACAAAACGTTTTGGTGTGTAGTTTGAACAAGACTTTGTCTTCTTGATCTGTTGTGCCTTTAATCACTATAATCTCTCTTCTTTTATGTTGGTTTTCATCCTGAAGTCTTTTTTTTAAATCAAAGATTACTATTCCTACTTCTGCTTTTTTGTGGATGCCATTTCCAGTCTTTGATTTTTATTCTTTTCCCTCATTTCTTAGATGTACCTCTTTAGGCAATCAATCAATCAATAGGTAAATAAATAAATTTATGGGCTTTGGGTTTGTGGCCCATTCTCCTACTTCCCCCCTTTTAATTGTTGCATTTAAGCCATTTCCATTAAGTATGATTATTAACAAAACCGGGTTTTATTTGTTTGGTTCCCCACACCTCCCCTGCCCCCGCACCCTCCATTTTGTTGTGTTTCTTTTTTCTGTTGCTTCTGGTTGCTATGGTCCATCCACTTTCATTTTGAGTCTCTGTGTGAAGAACTGCTCTTAGAATTTCTTATAGAGTTAATTTTGTTTTCATGATTTCCTTAAGTTCTTTCTTTTCTGCAAATGAACTAATTTCTCCTTCATAACTGATGGAGTGTTTTGCTGGGTATAAAATCCTTGGCTGGCAATTATTTTCTTTCAGCCTTCTGTATATGCCATCTCATTGTCTTCTTGTTTGCATAGTTTCTTCTAAGAAACTAGAAGTTAATCTAATAGGGTCTCCTTTTTAAGTGACCCTTTGTTTTTCTTACAGTGCTTTTTGCATTCTAACCTCATCTTTGATTTTAAAAAATTTGACTTGAATATAATGTGTCTTGATGTTTTTCTTTTTGGGTCTAGTCATTTAGAGTTTACTGAGCTTCTTGACTGTGGTTTTCCTTGTTCTCCATGATACTCAGGAAGCTTTCTTCTAGTATCACTCCTAGAATTTTCTTTGCACTCTCCCCACTCCCCCTTCTGGCATTCTACTCATACCTATGTTGCTTCTTTTGATGTTACTCTTCCTGATTCTTTTTTTTTTTCATTTTCCTTCTAGTATGTTCTCATTTAGATTATTATCTTAAATTTTACTGACTCCCTATTCCATCTTTTCTCTTATATATTTTCTCCTGCTGTCCCTGTAGCATGTCGCAAACGTCTGCCATTTCAGTTTTGATGTTCTAGATTGCATATTCATGAATTTCTGTTATTTCCAATACTGTATTGGCTGTACTCTCTCTGTCTTGTGATGACATTTAAAAAATTTATTTTATTTTTATCTATAGTTTAAATTTTTTCTTCTACCTTTTCCAGTTTACAATAATTGTTTGTGTCCTTCCACATCAATATATTTATTTTGGCTCTGTCTCTACTGGAAACAGGAGTGGCATCCACTTCTTAAATAACATGCCTCCAGAAACCCTAGGAACGTTGATAAATGTCGATAGTTGTAGAGGGGCTTCAAGCCTTTTGTTCTTAGGGTTGCTATGAGTCATGTTCAACTCCAAGATAACAAAATCAACTAGGGTATTCACTCTATTTATGTATTCCAGCATTCACACCATCTTTGATAATTGTTCATATAGCTCCATATTTATATAATTTGTCACCCTAACTCTGGGGTATTCATTGGGTCTAGAATATGTTTGACTTTTTTTAGGAAAAGACTTGATTTATTTTTCACAGTATTTAATACTGCCTGCAAATTTCTGGACATAATGTGAAGTTTTGTTTTGTTTTTCTTTTTTGGTATGTGTTAGGCTATTTATGGTTTGTCTGTGTAGGTTAGTGATACTTCTTTAACTTTATGAAGCTATTGACTAGTTGCAAGTTTATAGTGTTCCATTTAGAGGAGTGGGAAGCTTGCTCTCCCAGAAGTCCTTTCAGGGCTGTGCAGTGGAAAAATATACTTTTCCTAAAGTTTTTCACGTCTTCTCTGATCTGCAGCACAGCTTTATGAGACTCTTGCCTGAGTGTAGCTTACTTCTTGTAATGTCTATTATTATCCTCAATGATATATAGCCCAGCTGAGAGACTAGATTTCTCAAGGGATGCAGTTTCTTTGCAAGGGAGTTGCAGGCAGATCCAACCCCTGCACCACAGTGTGCCTTCTCTGGGAGGAAATATCTGATTGAGGCCCCTCTTATAAATATTATTACTGTCCTCACTTGTCTGAAATGAGGCCATGTGATTAGGTTCCCCAATTGAAGCTATTTCTCTCCAGGGGAGTTTGCAGGCACCTCCCTCCTCCTGTACATCAATGTGCTCACTTTGGGAAGGAATTTTTCCTCTGATTTCAGTCCTTTTTCATAAAGTTTATTCTTCTAAATGTACTATGGAGTAGCCTCACAACCAGTTTCCCCAACTGAAGGAGATACTTTGTAGGGTAAATGCAGATGACACCTTCCCCCTCACCTCAATGTGCCCACTCTGGACGGAGTCTCTCACCTGATTGCAGCTCCTGCTCCTAAAGTTTATTCTATGTTTTGTACTTCAAATGGGAACTTTTTCATTACTGACCCTGCACTGGATTTTCAGAGTTACTAAATCATACAGAAGGAAATTGTACATCTATTTCCTGCAGCGCAGCTAGCGTATTCAAGCTGCTCACCTTTAAGTTAGCAGTAAAACTTCATACCAGGGAAGATGGCAGAGGTGGAGAGCACAGTGTGAAGAGCCAGAGGGATAGCAGCCTGCATAGAGAGGATACCAGAGAGTACTTTACGCTCCACAGAGACTGACCATCACAGCGTGGCGCAAACAATAGGATTTTGAATCAGAACTTTTGCTAATACATTATTTTAGAAGCTTTAAAAACCAGAGCCCTGCTTGCCTGCCCTGCAGAGGTCCCACAGTGGTCCCACCGCGGACCCAGAAAAAGCTGGAATCCACTAGCTGAGCTGAGCTGCATTGAGACTCACCAGAAAGGAAAAAGGTTAATGGGGAAATCGGCTGAATTCTCTTGAGCCCACTAAAATCTGGAGGGTCTGAGGTGCAGCGTGGACAATAGGGATTGAATCATAACTTTTGTCGAAACTTTTAGTATTGGAACTGTGGGAACAAAGCCGCGCGGACTCAGCAAAAACCAGAAGCCACTAGATTAACTTCTAAGAGACCCATTTGAAAGGAGAAAACTTAGTGGGGAAATTGGCTTATTTTGCTTAAGCTCCACTAAGACCCAGTGGGTCTGTTGCGTGACGTGGACAGTAGAAATTTGAATCAGAACTTCTGCTGGAGTGGACTCAGAACGAGCGAAAGTGGCTGAATTTTCTAAAGCTCCACTAAGCCCCAGTGGGTTTGTTGCATGATGGAGACAGTAGGAATTTGAATAAGAGCTTTTGATGGATTAGATTCGGAACTGTACGAAATCAGCCTGGGTTGCATTCCGGTCCACATTTCAGTGTGCATCAGTAAAAGCCAGAAGCTGCTGGACCCATTTGAAAGGGGAAAGCTTAGTGGGAAAATTGGCTGAATCCACTTAAGTCCCACTAAGACCCAGTGGGTCTGTGGTTTGACGTGGACAATAGGAATTCTAAAAAGAACTTTCATTGATACAAATAGTTTTAGGAACCACAGGATCTTAAACCTGCTTTACGGAAATCTGACTGGTCCTCCTAGGCAGGGGCCACTGGACGAGGGCACTGGGTAGTGCCACTGGATAAGGGCCACTGAGTGAGAACTGCTGACTGGGAAACAGACAGCGGAACTCGATCAGGGTCCTCAATCGTGAGCACACCTGGACAGCTAAGGTCTGAGTGAGGTCCCTCAACTGGTTGACCCACACTGGTGACTATTTCACCTCCCTGCCTGCCCCATCCCATTTGGCTCCACTCCTGTAACTACACGACCAGTCAGTCAATCAACCTGCCTTTAATCCAGAGCACCTGGATCTGACTTACCTACAAAAGACTGCTCTTACAGGCTCTGAAATGACCTTTTCCTTGAGTTAGAAACTCAGAGAAATTGTCTTCAGATCAAGTTTAAATCAATGTCTCGAAGAAAACAAGCTACTGCACACACTACACAAATGCAAAACAAGATGTTACCACCAAACGGTGAAACAGTAGCAATGGATTTTCTAAAAACAGAAAGTCTGATGGAACTTTCTGACACAGAATTTAGAAGAACAATGATTCAATATTTTCAATGGATAAAAGACAAACTCAAAGAACTACAGGATGCCACAAGCAAAAACCAGGAGGAGCTAAAAAAAAACTAATCCAGAACAATACAGATAAAACAAATGAAGTACTAGAGGCACTGGAAAAACAATAAACCACGATCCAAAATATGAGGTCCAATGTTTCAGATGCTGTCAACATGATGGAGGGACATAAAAATGGAATTGAAGAGATAGAACACAGAACCAGTGAAATAGAAGATAGAAATGTCACAACTGATCTGCTAGAGCAAAAA
>NW_006400126.1:1334462-1365893 GCF_000299155.1 Elephantulus edwardii
TGGAGAAGTTCAATATCAGCACCAAAAACTAAGCAAAGTGCTGATTGTGGAACAGACCATGAACTACTCATATGCAAGTTCAAATTAAAGCTAAAGAAGGTTAAATAATATCCACAGGGATAACAATTTTATATTGAGTCTATCTCACCTAATTTTAAAAACCAATTAAGGAACAGGGATGAAGACTTGAACACTAATGAATGAAGACCAGATGAATTATGAGAAGGTAGCAAGAATATCATCCATGAAGAATGCAAAAAAATAATTAAAAAGAAGGAAGAATAAGAAAAGACCAAAATGGATGTTAGAAGAGACTCTGAATATTGCACTAGAGCACCAAGAAATCAAAGTGAAAGGAAGAAATCAAGAAATTCAGGAGGTGAACATAATATTTCATATGGCAGCTTAGGAAGACAAGGCAAAGTATTATAGCGAAATGGGCAAGGAGCTAGAGTATGAAAATCAAAAGGGCCGTACTTGTTCAGCACTTTTTAAGCTGAAGGAACTGAAGAATAATTTCAAGCTGTGAGTTGTGTTGTTTCTCATGGATGGAGTGAAAGGAAGACTCACAAAGCAGAATGCAAATCCAGAAAAGGCTAGAGCTCACTCAGGCCACTAGTGCCCAGAAACTCCAAAACCTTTGCTTTTATTGGTATTCAGAAACAAAGGAATAGTTCACAGAGAAATAGGAACATTAAGGATTACCTCACAGGGCCCGAATGGGCCAGGTACAGAGTTAGATAAAGCAAGACTTCTTTATATTCATAAACTGTACTTTCTCTCATTTTGCAACAACCTTAGTAAGAGCAGGAACATTTGTTTCTACTCTCACAAAAGTCAATGTTTGGGAAGTGCTTGTAATCTTCCTTCTCAGAGCGCCTCATGAGAGCTGCTTATAATCTTCCTCATGAGAGCTGCTTGCAATCTTCCTTCTGAAGATACCTCTGTGTGCAAGGCACACAGTCACATCCCAAGGATACAGCCCCTTATATTCTTTGCCCCTTACAAGTTGCAATGATTAAGGATGCTATGTGCTGAATGTTGGATAATTTAGAAAGCATTAAAAGGAGATGGAAGGAGCATACAGAGTCATTTTACCAAAAGGAATTGGTGTAACCAGAAGAATTTAATGAAACAACAAATGAGCTTTAAAAGAATATCATTGGACCAACGAATAGAAGTCTTTATTTAACAAATGGGGAATAACATTAAAAATTCCCACTATTTCAACTCCAGCAAAAAATAAGATACTGAATAAAAAGAAAAAGGGTATTGTTAGTTTTCAAAAAAAAGAAATTTAATCTTTCAAGAAAAGGATTAATATATCCATATTTTTAAGAGTGGCCACTGTTCCTCACGCTCTCCCCTTAACTTGGTTAACAGAAAAAAAGAAAACAATTTGGGTGGAGCAGTGGCCTCTAACTAGAGAAAAACTAGAAATTTTGGAACAATTAATTCAAGAACAGTATTTAGCAGGTCATATTAAATCATTAGGCCTTAGAACTCTCCAGTGTTTGTAATAAAAAACTAATCATATAAAGGGACTAATTGGATACTAGTAATGGAAGTAAAAACTTCACCTTTGCAAGCAGATACTAGTTATCCAGGTGCAAATAGTACGGATTATGGAGGTTATACTAATAGTAAAGATAATAAAGTAGTTAAAACTGACTTGACTTCTGGTCAACAGGTTGAATTATATGCTATTGTTATATTATTGCAGGACAAGGTATAATAGAAAGGGCTAATTTGACTTTATAAATTATGTCGAAAAAACAGAATGGGGGAGATGCGATGGGATGCGTATCATCTCCCTGAACTATTTTACAAAAAGCCTTATTTACTTTATATTTTTAAATGCTAATGAAAAAGGAGAAACTCCAGCTAAAAGACATTGGGTATTACAATCCTCTAAATAATTGAATCAGCCTGTATATTATAGGGAACCTCTAACTAATGAATGGAAAAAGGGATTTGTTATTAGGTGGGGGTGAGGATTTGCTTATATCTCTACAAGCTCAGAAATGCTGTGGGCGCCCTCCAGAAATGTGAAACCCCAAGATGAGTTGAAAAAAGGCCACAATTTGATGAGGATGAAGCTGCAGAATGGCAGATAATACCAGCTATTGGGCATATATTTCTAATAGTCCCTTGTTAAAAGTAGCTTATTGGCTTTATATAAAGTTCTGGATAATATCTCTCTAGTAGATATTTCAAGGGTATAGTTTTCTTGAAGAAACCAGTAACAACTTCAGGTTATCCTGATATTCCTCCTTGTCAGTTGCTTCCTTTATCTTTCTTAGAGTATGGATATATTTGAGACAACGTTGAATAGAGCAAAGATGAGTTTTAATTAATACTTCCTATGGAAGCATCATTAATTGGAACCTGTGGGTTCTGCTCATCAGCATAGAAACACCAAAAATTCAAGTTAGTGTAGGAAAGGCAATGGGTTTATAACTGCTCATGCTCATACCACTCACTATATTATGACATGGAGGAGGAATAGTGGAACTGTATCCACATTTACAGTATTTTTCTTACCAAAAACTTTTATGAAAAACAGGAACTGCATTGAAACATGTATCTCTTTGGATTGGAAATTATTCTTACAGTCATATTGAAAATATTGCTAGCCTGAAATGTAAAAGATTATATTGTTTAAAATTACTTTTTATATATTTGTTTAAATTTTTACATCTTCTAACAACCAGGATCTAGAGGGAAGAGAGAAAAGACCAAAGGATGGCCAAAATTATTAAGACAGTTATTGCTACCAGTTTAGGGCCTGTGTCACGAAAAGGAAGTCTGACTCACAAACAATGCCACCCAAAGGTAATAAAGGAGGCCAGAATTGCTTCCTCTGTTGAAAGCTGAGCCACTTTAGTAGATGTGTCACAAGCAAGAACCACAGGTAGGCAAGGGAGTAGAAAGAAAGCTCCCAATCACTTGTTTTAAGTGTGGATCTGAAAGACACTTGACCAAGGGTGGTCCACATCAGGTTCTCAGGGCCAAATCCACAGAGGATTAACAGGTCCTGTCTCCCAGCTGGAAACAAAGAAAGATGCTTCAACAATTCAGGTCCTCCCAGAAGAGCCATGGGTGAGCATTAACCTTGCTGGTAAGTATATCCTTTTACTCCTGGACACAGGAGCCTATTATTCACTCCTACAAGCCTTCTCAGGTCAACTCTCTTCCCGCTATTCCTCAGTTGTTGGAACTGATGGAAAACCTCATAAGCAGTTCTTTACTCCACCTCTGCCTTGCATGTGGGCTTCCTAGCTGTAAAATAACTCAATGGTAAATGGAAGTTGGTCCAGGACTTAAGAACAATAAATGGCATAGTTGTACCTCTACATCCTGTGGTTCTTAACCCTTATACCATAATAAGCAAAGTGCCAGCCAATAAGTCTTTTATTTTAAGAACTATCTTCCCTCTGTAACTTGGTTTCTGCCACTGTTAGAACCTCTAGTTGGAATATTATTGCTTTTAATTTTTGGCCCAGGTATTTTTAACTTGTTAGTTAAATTTATGTTTTCTAAGCTGTAACAGTTCCCTGATGCATCTCCAAGTATATGAACCTGTATCCCTAAGCACAATTGATGACAATGCATCTAAATTCCAAAATCAATTGCCACAATAGTCTACATGTTTCCTATTGCCAAAGGGGCCCTTTAGAGTAGTGAGAGAAGATCTTCACCCTGAGACCTACAATGCCCTTTTCCAGCAGGAAGTATTTAAGAGAATACGGTGCTCCCTCTCCTAATGAATCAGGGTGAAATTTCTCTCAGAGGAGAGTGATAGAGAATGACAAAGGGCACACTGACAAAGGAGATTAATCAGAACTGGTTTCCACAAGGACTGTGGTAATATATCAATAGAAACAGACTCTCAAGGAATATCCAAACTGAATCCTTCTCATCATATGGAGATTTTTGAAAGTATTTCTTTGAGTTTATTATGTTCATTTTGTTTTATTTGTTTGTGTATAAAGGATGGAGAGAACAAAAACAAGTGAAAAAGAATAAAAGAAGAGAAGAAGCTATACTCATGTAGATGATAACATAATTATGATAACAAAATAAAAAACAAAAGGGGGGAAATATGAGAAACCAATACTAAATATTTGTAATAAACTGAATGCTATTTCAGGATGTTGGGGAGGCGCAGTTCAAGCTGGAATTCACCCTGAGGCACCAAGGCAATCCTTAAGGGTTTACCAGATTCTTGTATTGTATTTGCTCACCCTTCCCTCCTGAGTTAAGGGAAGGTTTTCAATAGAAAGAGCATGGCTTCATTTGCATTGAATTCTCTTTGTGATTTACTTCCTGATAATTTTCAATAAAGATACAGGGAAGCCAGAATGGGGTCCTTCAGTCATCTGAACTGCTGGCCCCTGTCTTTATGCTCTCTGTTTTGTTTCATTCCTGGCTGCTTCATTATTAATAATCATAAAAATATTTTACCCTCGGTCTGCAACAAAATATGACTGGAACAGCACATCAACAGAGAATTGCCTAAAGAGCACTCTGGGTTTAGAAGAGGCTGTGGTACTAGGGATATTATAGCTAGCGTTGATGGTTCTTGGCTGACAGTACCAAGTACCAGAAGAATGTCTATTTGTGTTTCATTGTCTATGCAAAGGTATTTGACTGTGTGGATCACAACAAACTGGCTAACTCTGAGAAGAATGGAAATCCCAGAACACTTGATCATGCTAATGTGAAACTTATGCTTAGACGAGGAGGCAGCCATTAGAGCAGAGCAAGGAAACACTGAATGTTTCAAAATTGAGAAGAATGTAAACCAGGGATGTGTCTTACCTTCATACCTTCTCAATCTATATCCAGAACAGATTAAACAGGAGCCTGAGCTATATGAGGAGAAACGAGGCATCAGGATTGGAGGAAGACCCATGAACAATCTGTCTTACGCAGATGACACAACCCTGCTTGCTGAAACTGAGGAGGATCTGAAGCACTTGCTGCAGAAGGATAAGGATTGCAGCCTTAAGTATGGATTAATGCTCAACATCAAGAAAACAAAGATTCTCACCACTGGGCCAATTGACAACATAATGATAGGCAATGAAGAAATTGAGATTGTTAACAGCTTCAGTTTGCTTGGTTCCATAGTCAACACTCTTGTACCAGCAGCCAGAAAATAAAAAGACAAATTGCACTGGGAAAGTCTGCTGTCAGGGACCTCTCTAAAGTACTGAAGAACAAAAATGACTAAGGTGTGCTTGATTTAGGCCATGCTATTCGCAATTATTTGCTAGACATCAGAGAACTGGACAATGACTAGGGATGATAGAAGGAGAATTGACACCTTTGAATTGTGTTGCTGGAGAAGAGTATTGAATGTACTATGGACAAGTAGGAGTACAAAGAGTTTCCTCTTAGAGTGAAAACAGGCTGTTACTTGGAGGCAAGGATTATGAAGCTTCATTTGACATACTTTGGACATGTCACAAGTCCTTGGAGAGAGATGTCATGCTTAGGAGGGTGGAGGGACAGCCCAATAGAAGAAGATCCTCAATGAGATGGACTGATTCAGTGACTGGGCTAATGGGGGTAGGTGTGACAGAGACAATAAGATTGGCACAGGATAATGGAGGTATAGGGTTGCTGTACATAGGGTGACTATGAGTCTCAAGTGACTTAATAGCACATAACAACAGCAACAACAACATACTTGAACTAAAAATCAGTCTTCAGAATAGAGCAAGGAAACACTGCATGGTTCAAAATCAGGAAAGGAGTGTATCAGGAATGTATCCTGACTCCATTGCTTTTCAATCTATAGCAGAGCAGATCTTTTGGGAAGCAGGACTTTATGAGGAGGAATGTAGCATCAGGATGAGAGGAAGACTCATCAACAACCTATGGCAGATAACACAACCTTCTCCACTTAAACTGAAGAAAACCTGAAGTGCTTGCTGCAGAAGGTCAAGGACTGTAGTTGTCAATATGGATTGAAGCTCAACATCAAGAAGACAAAGATTGACAACTGGGCCTGGTGTATTGGCTGGGAAACCCTGAAAGGACTTCTCCAAGTGGGGTGCTTAGGTAAGTTACAGGCCGGCTGGTAAATTAAGCGAGTTCTCTCTTTCTCTTTCACTTTCGCTTTCTTTCTCTCTTTCTCTTTCTCTTTTTCTCATTCTCTTTCTTGTTCTCTTTTTCTCTTTCTCTCTCTCTCTTTCTCTTTCTCTCTATATGTCTGATGTTACTGTCCTTGTGCTTGGAGGTTTGAACCGTATTGGACCCAGTAGTCCCAGGCAGACGTGCCACACGGGAACTGGGAGAGATGGCAGAGAGACGTCTCTAGCCAGGTCTCCAGGATTTGGGGTTCTGTCCCCCCAAGTTGAGTCTGAGGAACGAAACAGCGGGCTGCTCCTGCTTCCCGGAGCCCATACTCGGGAAAGGCCAGGATTATATGTATTGGCTTTGTTCCATGCGCCATACTGGTACTTTACTGTGTGCTTTGTCTTTCTCTGTGTGGGTCTGATTGTTTGTGTTTTTGTGTTAGAAGAAATGGGGCAGACAGAGTCGACACCTTTAGGTCTCGTCCTAGACCATTTCAAAGAAGTTAAAAGTATGGCAGCCGGTTGCAGGCTCCACGTGGTGAAAAATAAAATGCTTGTTCTCTGCAGGAATGAATGGCCAACCTACGGCATCGGGTGGCTGGAAGGGGGCACTCTCCACCTGCCCACTATCTACTGAGTTAAGGACATTATCTTCAAAAAAACCTGGTCACCCTGACCAGGCAGCCTACATCCTTGCATAGCTAACCTTGGTGGAGGAGCCACTTTCTTGGTTAAAGTCTTTTCTTCCCCCTACAGAAGCAGTTTTGGCCATAGCTACTGCTAAAGGGGAACCTAAAAAGGAGAAAGAACCCAAATCTGCCACCTCATTATACCCTGTCCTGCAACCCTTTGTGCCAGTGGAGGAAGAAATCTTACCTTCACCCTATCTGCCCCAAGTGGTAGAGAGAGAGGGAGGAGGAAGGGGGGAACCTGGGGAGCCTACCCCACACCTGGGTTCGAACATGGCGGGAGGGACTACCCCTTAAACCTGACTCCACAGTACTGCCCCTGCTAGCGGAGGGTCAACCAAACTCCCAGGGTGAACAACAGTTGGTCCACTGGCCGTTCTCCACCAGTTATCTGTACAACTGAAAAATGCAGAACCCTAAATTCTCTGAGAAACCTGCTGCACTTGTTGATCTGTTAGATTCTGTTCTCTTTACCCACCAGCCCACATGGGAGGATTGGCATCAATTATTACAGGTCCTGTTCACCACGGAAGAGAGAGAGTGAGAATTTACACAGAAGCGCGAAAAATGGTTCCGGGCCCAGATGGGGAATCTACCATGAATCCGGACTTTATCAATATTGGGTTTCCCCTAACTTGGCCAGATTCGGCTTTTAACACGGAGAAAGGTAAGGAGAGATTAAAAGTTTACTACCAGACTCTTATGAAGGGCCTCTGGGCAGCAGCAAGGTGACCTACACCCCATTGGACCCAGAAGCGTCTGCGAACCTCTCTGCTGTCAGGCTGGCCTTTGTGAATCAGTCAGTGCCAGATTTTCGACTCAAGTTGCAGAGGCTGGAAGGATTTGAAGGTCAGTCAGCCGCTCTTCGCCTTCGAATGGACAGACCCAGAAGAGGGGTTCAATGGACAGCTGACATGGTGTCGTGTCCCTGTGGGGCTCAAGATTTCAGGGGACCTGTTCAATGAAGCCCTCCACAAAGATCTAGGTGAGTACCAGCAAACTCACCCAAATGTTAGTCTGTTACAGTACGTGGATGACCTCCTAATTGCTGCGGAAACCCAGGAGGAGTGCCAGACAGCAACCGCGGATCTCCTCAGACTGCTGGGAAAGCTAGGATACCGAATGTCTGCAAAAAAGGCACAGTTGTGCCAGCTTGGAGGTAACCTATCTCGGGTACATGCTTAAGGGAGGCCAAAGATGGTTAACACAGGCTCGAAAAGAGACTATCCTGAGAATTCCTCGGCCGACCAGCTGTCGAGAAGTAAGAGAATTCTTGGGATCAGTGGAGTTTTGCAGACTATGGATCCCAAGATTTGCAGAAATGGCATGACCCCTGTATGAGGCGACCAGAGGGGAAAGAACCCCCCTAGAATAGACTGAACAGATAGATGGAGGGGGCCTTCCTGAGCATAAAAGCTGCTCTCTTGAAAGTGCCTGTCCTGCTTTTGCCTGATGTCACCAAACCCTTCCACCTGTTTGAAAGGAAAGGGGTGGCCAAAGGGGTCCTGACCCAGGATCTGGGACCCTGGAAGCAAGCAGTGGCCTGTTTGTAAAAAAAAAAACAAACTAGACCCGGTAGTGGCAGGATGGCCACCATGCCTCAGAATCATAGCGCCTACTGCCTTCCTGGTCAATAAAGCTGACAAACTGACTCTGGGCCAATAACTCAAGGTAACTACTCCTCATGCTCTTGAAGGAGTTTTAAAACATCCCCCTGATAGCTGGGTGACCAACGCAAGACTAACGCACTACCAAGCCTTGCTCCTTAATCCCCCATGGGTGCAGTTCACAGTCAGCAGCGCTCTCAACCCAGACACCCTGTTACCAGATCCGGACCTTAATGGGCCCATACACAATTGCGGGAAAATCCTAAGCCACTTGCAGGGTACTCGGCCGGATTTAAAGGACACTCCTCTCCCGGGGGCAGAAGTAACATGGTATGCAGATGGCAGCAGCTTTGTCAGAGATGGCATCTGGTATGCAGGGGCTGCGGTCACAACAGAAGATGCCACTGTGTGGGCAGAGGCCCTACCAGCAGGTATGTCCACCCAAAGAGCAGAATTAATAGCTTTAACCAAGGCCCTTCAGCTGGGAAAAGGCAAGCGGCTCAATATCTACACTGATAGCCAATACACCTTTGCCACCCTACACGTGCATGGGGACATCTACAGGGAGAGAGGGCTCCTTACTTCTGAAGGTAAAACTGTTAAGAACAAATAGGAAACATTAAGCATGCTCCAGGCAGTATAGATGCCTAAGGAAGTGGCAGTCATGCACTGCCCTGGGCATCAGCAAGGAGATGAGCCGGTTACCAGAGGAAACAATCAGGAAGATAAAGTGGCCCAACATGCAGCATTGCAGATAACCATGACCCTGACTTCCCAAGTGCCCTGGATGGTGACTCCAATACTACCGAAGATCCCAGAGTACACTAAAAAAAGACTTACAACATATCCACTCATATGCCAAAGCATATAAAGAGAAGGGGTGGTTTCACACTCCTGAAGGAAAAGTCGTACTTCCTTCAACTTTTGCCAACTAATTCAGCAAATACACTGAAGCACCCACCTGGGAGTAAGAAAAATTGAGGATCTACTCCGGAAAAGTCACCTTAAGGCATTTGATCTTCAGCCTAAAGTGGAGGAGGCAGTATCCAAATGCCACGTGTCAGATGATCAATGCCAAAAGTAAAGGTAATGCTGAGCCGGGGCATAGGGAAAGAGGGACAAAACCAGGAGTCAGTTGTAGACTTTACAGAAATTAAGCCAGGCCTGTATGGGTACCGGTGTCTGCTCGTGTTTATTGACACCTTCTCAGGATGGACAGAAGCTTTCCCCACAAAGGGGGAAACTGCCGGCATAGTAGCCAAAAAGTTGTTAGAAGACATCATTCCAAGGTATGGCCTTCCTATGCTATTGGGGTCGGACAATGGACCTGCCTTTGTCTCCCAGGTGACTCAGAAGCTAATTAAAGCAGTAGGGGCTAATTGGAAACTCCATTGAGCCTACCGTCCTCAGAGGTGGAGACAGGTAGAGAAAATGAATCTGACTCTAAAAGAAACCTTAGCTAAGTTAACCCTTGAAACTGGTGGTGACTCCCCTTCTCTCTTTTTTGGGTTCGAAACTCCCCATATACCTTAGGGCTAACACCTTTTGAAATTATGTATGCTAGACCCCCACCTTTACTGCCTAATATAAAAGCAGAAGTCATAGCTGAATTTGATAATAAAAAATTTCTCTCCTCCTTACAAGCTTTGTTCCAAGTACAGGAGTGCCTCTGGCCCCAACTGCGGGCCATTTATGATAGCGCACCACCCCCAATACCACATACGTTCCAGCCTGGCGACTTGGTGATCATCAAGAGGCACCAAAAGGAAACCCTGGAGCCCAGCTGGAAGGGACCATACACAGTAATCCTCACTACGCCGACCTCAGTCAAAGTTGGCGGAGTTCCAGCTCGGATACATCACTCCCACGTTAAGGTTATTAAACTGCCCGCGAGCCCCGACAGCCTCTCATCTGAAACCAATGGAAGAGCAAGGCGAGCTCTCACGCACCCGCAAAATCCGCTCAAGATGAGGATACAAAAGCTTTGACTTTGCTCATCTTCCACGACTGTGCCCTCCTCCTCATAACCGCCCTACTTGGAGCTCAGGCTGCTGTGGATACCAATCCGCATAAGGCAGTTACCGCCAAATGGATACTTCTAGGGCCACAAACTTTCCCACACGACTTGGGGAGGGAGGGATGAAATTTGACGTTAACTGGGCCAGCAAGCACTACTTTTCCTGTATTATGTAGACCTCTATACCTTAGCTGGCCCCATATGGAAAAGTCCGGGGACAAGTGGTATAGGCTGTCCACCTTATCGAAGCAGGTGAGGCGCTGTGGTTTCTTGTGGAAGCCACTGCCAGGAGCTGCAGCTTTCAGCCATTGAGTTTTACGTTTGCCCAGCAACAAATGACTATGGGACTTGGGGGGAGGGGGCAGAAAGTTTCTTTTGTAAAGAATGTAACTGTGAAACAAATGCTCCATGCGTGCACGTTAACCAGGATTTTATTCAGGTTAGTAGAACCAAAAATCAAACATCACCTAGAAAAGAAACCCTATCTCTATCTCATTAACAGAAAAAGGGCAGACAGGTAGGGGTTGGGAAGCTGGAAGGGTCTGGGGCCTAAGACTGTATGAAGCTGGATATGATAGAGGGTTCCTATTTTGAATCCAAAAACAAGTCATTCTGGCTGGACCCTGGCCTGTAGCTATAGGCCCAATGTCAGCTCCAACCTCGAATAATTCTTCCTTTATATCCCCCATCGAGGCAGCAATCCCTCCTGAGGTAAATGACATATCCATCTTGTTTAAAATACTTAATTATACTTATAACTTAATCAACTCTACCACAAACCTCACTCAGGAAGATTATTGGCTTTGCCTAGACCCCAGGCCCCCATATTATACTGGCTGGGCTGTCTCTGGCAACTTAACAAGTCCCTTACAAAGCCCACTGAGGTGCTCTTGGGGAAATTCTCCAGCCATTACCCTCCGGGCGGTAACTAAGAAAGGACTATGTGTGATAGGCTAAGGGGGAAAGCTAAATGACTTTCCCCACCTTAGTCATCTCTGTAACCATACAGTAGTAGTAAACTCTAATAGCTCTTATCTTGTACCCCCTAATGGGACGTGGTTTGCATGTACAACAGGCTTAACTCCTTGCATTCATCAACACATACTCCATAGTACTAACCTATGTGTTCTAGTAACCCTATTTCCCCAAGTATATTACCTATCCTTTAATTCAAACCTAGAAATAGTTCCAGATCATCATAGAGAGAAACGAGATTTTGGGGCTTCCGCGATTCTTCTCACAATGTTAGTTGGGTCTGGTATCGCTGTGGGGGTAGGAACGGGTACTGCAGCCTTACTTAAAGGAGACCAAACTTTCCAAGTGTTAAGCAACCTTATAGATTCAGACCTTGCACAGTTAGAAAAATCCATTCATCATCTAGAACAATCATTAGACTCATTAGCTGAGGTTGTGTTACAGAACTGTAGAGGTTTAAATCTTCTCTTTCTGCAACAAGGGGGTCTCTGCCAGGCCATGGGAGAAAAATGTTGTTTCTACGCCAATAACTCAGGCATTGTGAGGGACAGTTTAGCCGTGGTCCGGAAAAAATTAGAGGACCAAGCTAAAGTTAGAAGGCAAAATCAAAATTGGTATGAGTCCCTGTTCTCTTGGTCTCCCTGGCTAACAACTATAGTATCAGCCTTAATTGGGCCCTTTCTGCTCTTCCTAATAATCTTCACATGTGGACCATGTGTGGTAAATGTGTTAAATTGTTTATACAAAAGCGCATATCCGCAGTCCAGCTTATGGTCTTGCGGACTCAATATGAACAGCTTAATCCTATAGCCCAGGAGTCAGAAACTTACTTGGGCCCAGGATTTGGCCCAGTACAATAACTCTAGGGGGGAATGAGGGAACGGCATGGATCCCCGTTTCAGGTGTCCGGGGGAGACCTCCCCAAACCCCAAAAGCCTAACCATAATTCAACCTTGAACAAGAATCATTAACTCCAGAAGCAGACATGGGACCATAAAATTTCTTAGTTTTAGGAGCAGGGTAAACCCAGAGGTGCCAGCAAGTCTCCGGGACCCTCCATCTTATCAGGTTAGAAGTAAACAATTAACCGAGGTTACGTGACACCAGACAGCAGCTCAGGAAGCATGGGTTAGGGAGGGGTGGGAAGAATAAGCCCGCCAATCAGAAGCCTACCCACATGACTGAGTACCCCAACCACCAGCCATGTTCCCAATTACCCTGCCCTGAGCGGATGATCTCAGAATAGCTTTATAAGCCAGAGATGGGAAGAGTCTTGCTCTCTTGCTCCCTTGTGCATGGTCGGTACACAAGGAGGGGGAGCCCCCTTATGTGGAGAATAAAGGTGTTCCTTGTTTATTGCAGTTTGGCAGAATTCATTTCGGGGCACTACTGCCAGGCGTAAAAGGCCAAATGGCAGCACCATGACAGATTGTGAAGAGATTGAGGTTGTTAACAGTTATATATTGATCAGTCTGTAGACAACACTTCTACCACCAACAGTCAGGAAATCAAAAGACTAATTGCATTGGGAAAATCTGTAGTCAAGGACCTCTCTAGAGTACTGAAAAGCAATGATTTCAGCCTAGAGGTTAAGGGGTGCCTGATCCATGTAATGGTCTTTTCAATTACTTGTTATGCATCAGAAAGCTGGACAATGATTAAAGATGACAAAAGAAAAATTGTTGCCTTAGAATTGTGATGGTGAAGAAGAGTCTTGAACATACCATGGACTGTCAAGAAAACAAATAGGTCTATATAGGAGAGGGTGAAACCAAATTTCTCCTTGAAGGCTAGTATTTTGAAGCTCTGTCTCACATACTTTAGGAATGTGGCTGAGAGAGACTGGTCCTTGAAGAGGGTCATTATGCTCAGAAGGAGAGAGGGACAGCAGAGGAGAGGAAAACTGCCAAAGGAGATGGATTGATAAAGTAACTGGGGCAATGGGGGTTGGTGTCTCGAAATTCATGAGACTGGCTCAAAACAGGGCGGGTTCCAAAAGTGCTGTGTGTAGGGTCATTATGGGTCACAGATAACTGCAAATCATAACAACTTTAGTATTTAAATTACTCTTTAGAACTTTAATGGAGTTCTTAATAGTAGATTTGTCTCATGCAAGAAATTTTAATTTCTTGATTGCTGCTAGTAAGGAGTTTTGGTGGCAACCATATGGTAAGCAACTGGAATCTAACAGTGGCACTCCAAGAAAAGGTGGACAATATCTTCTCATGTGGTTTACACCTTTTGAAAAACCACTAGGGAGTCAAGTTTCAACTCAAAGGTGCATAACAATAACAAGCATGGGTATTGACTGTGTATACAAGTAAATTGAGATTGTTGATAACTTCAGATTTTTCTCCATGTATCATGAAGTTACCTCTTGGTCCAGTGGTGAGGATTTTTGTTTTCTTGATATTGAGGTGTAACCAGTATCAAAGGCTGTAGTGTTTGCTACTCAGAAAGAGCTTCAAACTCTCTTCACTTTATCTTCACAAGGTTGTATCACCTGCACATAGCAGATAGTTGATGAGTCTTCCTTAATCCTGATGATACACCCCTCTTCACATATTTATTTAGCATATAAATTGATTCAGTACAGTGAACAGGTTCATACTGGAGAGGGTTAAACCAGGTTGCTCCTTGGAGGCAAGGAGTCTGAAGCTTTGTCTAACATATTTTGGACATGTTTTTGGACCAGTCCTTGGAGAAGGACATCATGCTTGGGAGGATGGAAGGACAGCGCAGGAGAGGAAGACCCTCTATGAGGTGGATTGAATCAGTAACGGGGGTAATTAGGGTGGGTGTGTCAGAGACAGTGAGATTGACACACAACAGAGCAGAGTTTAGGGCTGTTGTACATAGTCACTATGAGTCGCAAGAGACACAATGGCACATAACAACAACAGTACAAACTGTTGTTTGATAGAATTTTGACATTGTTAGCAACAAAAATAATTTTGATCTACTGGGAATATACCCCAAAGAAACCATAACCACCACCCAAGCAGATATATGCACACCCATGTTTATCACAGCTTTGTTCACAATAGCAAGGAGTTGGAAACAACAACCTAAGCACCCATCAACAAACGACTTGATAGAGAAGCTGTGGTATATTGATACAATGGAATACTATGCTGCATTAAAAAACAAGGAACTCATGAAATATTATTAAAAATGGGTGACCCCGGGGGACATTATGTTGAGTGAAATATCTCAGTCACAAAAGGACAAATACTGCATAGTGCCACTGTTGTAAAACAGGACTGACATCAGTGTTGGGGGATAGACTGAGAAAGATGGCATAAATTATGTATACTGCATTGAAACAGATGAGCGACAGAACTGTTTAAAAAGGATATACGATTAGGTATTATTGTCATTATAGGAATCCAGAAGCAAGTCTGCATAATGGAGTGGACTTGGGAGGAGGGATTGTATAACAATGAAAGAATTTTACTTTTCAAAACAAAGACTGCATAGCGGAGAGGACTTGGGGGGAGAGATTGTGTAACAATGAAAATGTTTTTCTTTTACTTTTCAAAAAGAAGAGTGGAATAGGGGCAAGGTTGGACAGGGAGAAAAGTGCAACAATGAATGAACGGAAGTCCAAAGTCTCTGTAAACTTTCCTTAAAATTAATAATAATAATAATAATAATAATAATAATAATAATAATAATATAAACAGCCTTGTAAACAAACCAATGTAAAATTTAAAAAAATAAAAATCCAGTCACCTTAATAGCTCAAACATCTAGAGGCTGCTTAAAGTGCTAAAAAAAAGATCCTGGATGAGATGAATTGACACAGTGACTGGAATAATTTAGGCAGGTTATGTTAGATACAGTGAGGCTAGCTTAAGACAGAGCTACTGATAATAGGGTCACTATGAATTTCTGTCAACTCAGTGACACAAAACAACAACAACAACAATGTACACTATAGCTTATCATCTGCATATAGTGATAATTTTTTCTCCTCTTTGCCAATGTATCTATCACTTATTTCCTTCTCTTGCCTTCCTGTTCTACTACATTTCCAGTATGATACCGAATATGAGTGTTGACAATAAACTTCCTTGTCTGCTTTCTCTTTGCAAGGGAAATGCCTGGAGTCTCTCTCCATTGAGAATGATGTTGGCTCTTTGTGTATTTTTTATTATGTTGAGTAAATGCCCCTCTTTACTGTTCTGTTGAATCTTTTAATCAAGAACTGTTGTGTTTTATTCAAAAGCCTTTTCTGCATTAATTGAGATGGTCCTGTGGTTCTTATTTTTTTTCCTTTTTCCTTATGATGAATCACATTGATCGTTTTTCTTATTTTGACCATTCATGCCTACTAGAAATCACACTTGATCATGATGGGTTATTATCTATCTATCTATCTATCTATCTATCTATCTATCTATCTATCTATCATCTATCTATCTCACTTAAATAGTTTTGGGGCAGAGCGCAGAAGATGGGAGAGTCACCTCAGACCCACACAATGCAGGTATGTCCACTTTAAAAGCCCAGCAGGTCAAGGGCTTAGTGCTTAAATAGTTTTGGGGCACACTTAGACTAGCAGATATGGCTACTGAAGCTGAGTCCTCAAATATGGAAACACAAAGGAGGAACAATTTTAAGCAGACACTAGTGATTAGAACATGCAATGTGAGTATTATGAATGTGGTAAAATTGGACATTATTAAGAAAGAAATGGAACATATAAACTTCTACCAAATTTTGCAGTCAAAAATTGATCAAACATGCAATCAAGATGCATTAATATTAATGGATGGCTGGAAGGCAAAAGTTGGGAACAGAGAAGAAGACTCAGTAGTTGGAAAACATACCTGGTGACAGAAATGAAGCTAGAGATAGAGTGTTAAAATTCTGTACCATTAATGATTTATTCATTGCAAAAAATTTTTAAATTTTATACTAGTTTATTTACAAAATTTGAATACAACGTTTTTCAGACCAGATTTTTCCAATTTCCTTTACCCTCACTGCATCAAATTGTATAACTACATGATTAATCCTCCCTACCCCACATCAGCATCCCTTAACTTCCACCCTCCCCTCACCATGCATTTTCATACTCATTCTACAATAATGGTTTTATACAATATGCAAATATGTTTTATAAGAAACATAAATACAGGCTGTACACACAGATTTCACTGAGGCATAGGCATCAGATAGATAACATCCATGGAAAAAATCACTGGAGAGGCTCAGTATCAGTTGTGAAAACTGATTGTAGAACAGATTATGCAAGTTCAAGCTGAAGCTAAGGAAAATTAAATCAAATTCAGAGGAAACATGACCTTGAGTCTATCCCACTTGAATTTCAAAACCATCTGAGGAACAGGTTTGAGGCCTTGACCACTAATGAGCAAAGACTAGATGAGATGTGGGAAGATATCAAGAATATCATCCAGAAAGAATGCAAAAGATCATTACAAAGACAGAGGAGGAAGAAAAGACCAAGATGAATGTCAGAAGAGACTCTAAATATTGCACTATAGTGCTGAGAAGCTAGAGCAAAGGGAAGAAATTAAGGAGTTGAATTTGTCAGCACGGTGAGACAAAATAAAGTATTATAATGAAATGTGCAAAGAGCTGGAGTCAGAAAATCAAAATGACTGAACTCGCTTAGCATTTCTCAAGCTGAAGAAATTTAAGAACAAATTAAAGCCTCGAGTTGCAATACTTAAAGATGCTTTGGGGACAATATTAAATGATCCAGGACGCATTAAAAGAAGAAGAAAATCTCTTAATTGTGAAAATCAGTTCTCTGCAGATGAGGAAACATGTGTACTTGAAGTATAAGTACTTGAAGACCGGAGAGATGGAATTGCATGTTACTTGAAAGGCCTAACTAAGCTAACTATTGGTGCACAGCTTTTGTACATGACTTAGTGTTTGTGTAGCAAAATGCATTGAAGTGTACTAGTATTTAGACATTCATGTAAAGATTGTTATGTAAATTGTCTATTATATTTTCTTTGTGTGTTTCATTTGTTTAGAGCATAGTATTTTTTTTTAAATTGTTCTAGCAGAAGAAGGCTAAATGAATACTGTAATTGAAAATATATTTTAAATCTTAGGCATGAGTCTTTTAAAAAATATTATCATAAATTGTATCATTGCTGCTTACACAGAAATTTGTGAATGGTACTAGGGATAATATAGCCAATGTTAGATGGATCTTAGCTGAAAGTAGAGGGTATGCAAAGGTATTTGACTATGTGGACCACAACAAACTGTGGCTAACTTTGAGAAGAATGGGAATCCCAGAACACTTGATTGTGTTTCTTTAAAACCTATACTTGGAAAAGGAGGCAGTATTCAGAACAGAACAAGGAAACACTGCCTAGTTAAAAATTGGTTATCACAAGAGTCCGAAGTAAGGTTGCATAGTGGAGTGTACTTGGGGAGGTGGGAGGATGGGGTCTGTGGGGGGATTGTATACCAATGAAATAAATTTTTTTTAACTCTTCAAAGAGAGGAGCAAACTGGGGGTAGGGCTGGGCAGGGAGAAAAGTGCAATAATGAATGAATGGAAATTCAAAATTTCTGTAAATGTTCATTAAAATTAATAAAATAAAATAAAATGGAAAATGCATACACCATGATGTGTCCTATCTCCATAACTTTTCAATCTATATGCAGAACAGATCATCCAGGAGCCTGGCTTTATGAGGAAGAGTATGGCATTAGGATTGGAGGAAGACTCATCAACAACCTGTGTTATGCAGATGACACAGTCCTGCTTGCTGAAACTGAGGAAGACCTGAAGCTCTCCTGCTGCAGAAGGTCAGAGACTGCAACCTTAAATACAGATGGAAGCTCAACAGCAAGAAAACAAATATTCTCAGCATTAGGCCAACTGGCAGTATCATGATAGATGGTGAAGAGATTGAAATTGTAAATAGCTTTAGTTTGTTTGGCTCCACAACCAACACTCTTAGAACTAGCAGCCAGGAAATTAAAAGATGAATCCTTTGGGAAAGTCTGCTGTCAGGAATCTCTGTAGAGTACTGAAAAACAATGGTGTCAGTCTAGAGATTAAGGTGCACCTTATCTGAGGCCATAGGTTTTGCAATTACTTGCTATGCATCAGAAAGTCTGGACAATGACTAGAGATGAAAGGAGAATTGATGCCTTGGAGCTGTGGTGCTGTAGAAGAGGACTGAATATACCATGGTCTGCTAGAGGAACAAAGAGGTTCATCCTAGAGAAGGTAATACCAGGCTGCTCCTTGAAAGTGAGGATTCTGCAGATGGGCCAGTCCTTGGAGAGGGACATTATGTTTGGGAGGGTGGTGGGATAGCTCAAGAGAGAAAGATCCTGCATAAGATGGATTGATAAGTGTCTGGAGTAATAAGGGTCAATGTGTCCGAGACAATAAGGTTGGCATAAGATAGAGTTGGGTTTAGGGCCATTGCACATAGGCTCGCTTTGAGTCACAAGTTACTCAACATCACACAACAACAACAACAACAAAAAATATATTTTGTTGATGTGTCCCATAGTGTTGGGACCAACCAATAGCTGACTCTCTAATGGGTTTTCAGAGGCAGTTAATTGCATGGGAGGAGATTGCTCATCCTTCCCCAACAGAGTAGCTGGTGCCCTCGAACTGTGTGCCTCCAAGATTGCAGCAGAGCTCTTGCCATTATGCCAGCAGAACTCCCTAATTTTCAGATTCTATTGGATAGGATTTTGCTTTCTGCTGAAAAGCCAGAGCTTCATCTAATTGGTTCTTCTTTGTAGCGAACTCTTTGTCTTTCTTGAGATACTTTTAGTGTTCTATCCTTGTGTTAGATTTGGAGAATGTGACTCTGCTATGTTTTGCTTTTATTTATTTTTGTATTTTGCAAGGTTTCTTGAATGTATATTTTTCTTGATACCTGGAACATTTTCTTCTAGTATCTCTTCCACTCTTTTCTCAGAGTTTTATTTCCTGCCCTATGGTCTGGAATTTCAGTCACAAGTTAGTTACATCAATTGATGTCATCCCACATGATTCTTAATTTGTTTTCATCTTGACTCTGTTTTTTCTGCTAGGATATTGCTGAGATTTTTGTCTTCAGGTTCTGATTCTTTATTACATCTTTATGTTCTGTTCTTTGTTTTCTTTCAATGTTGGTCTCGTCATTCTGGATTACATTTTTCTTGTTTTTGCTTTGTTTGTTTGTTTTACTGTTTTTTGTATCCAACTAGCTGTATCTGCTTTGTCTTATGTTGATTTTTTCAAGATGGCTTTTACTTCTTTACTTTTCAGCTCTTTCTTCTATCTTTTGTAATTTCTTGTGCATCAGATATGGAATTCCCTTTCAGGATAATTCTTCAGCTTTCCTATCTCTTGGGCATTCATTGTGCTTGTGACCTGCTCTGCTTTTTTTTAGGTGAAGACTTGTTTTTGTTTTTTAATGGTGTTTAAGCAGACTTCTGCTTCCATACAATTGTGTGGTCATCTTCTTGTCATGCATGCAGTCGTTTCTACTGCTTCCGTGTGGCTCATGTGTGTCAGACATGATAATAACAGAATAGGACAGGATAGAGTTCCGACTTCTTTTTCATAAAGATACTGTGAGTCATATTTGCTTCAAGGCCACTTAACATTCATTTAAGCAGCAACATTCATTTAAGATGTGGCTTTAAAGATGATTAGATTAGTTATTCAGGATAAGTGATGCTGAACAGTGGGTTTGGTGGGACAGGGCCTGTTAGTATAAGAATGGGGTATCTAGTCATCTTTGTATGGTGAAAGTCCAGGAATCTGTGCTGATAGAGTGTGTTGCCAGAACTTTTCTTTCTAATTTTTATATTAATATTTTATCATTCATATACTTTGTATTTCATGTATGTACATTTACATGCATCAAATCTTTCATTTACATTCTATTTAGCTTATGTATAGAGTTTTTTCCCCTCTTACAATCATCTAACTAATAACTGTATTTATGAAAGCATGTAAGCCAGCTACTTCATGCCTTTTGCCTTAACATTCCCATTTTAGATAGCCAATTTCTGATTTACCTATCCCTAGCAAACTAGTACTCTGAGGGAACAAACATATTCCTTTTGCTAAAGTATCCTCTCTTCAAATTGGAAACATTGAGCATCTACCATCCACAAGCAAAGTACAGTCCAAAGCAAGCCATCAGGTTGCAGTCATCAACACTAGTGTACTGCATGGATCATCTTCTTTTCATCTGGTTGGGTTCTGATCAACTCATCCCCAGCTGTGATTAGGTTCAAATGAGCATCAGCTACAAGCTCAGGAGTTCACACTTACCCTGCTTTCAAGATTTGTTGTTTCCTTCATTCAGCCATGTCAACAAACCAACAAATCAGGGGTACTTAAGACTCTCTTTTTCAAGCCAACTTCCCTGCTCATCCAAAAATCTGTGCATGCTAGGTGGACAGCACTAAAGGGACATATCTAAGTTCAGTGAGTTTCTCCATTGTTGGGTTCCACCCAGTTCCACTTTGGTGGATCCAGGTGATTGTCATGAGTTAGCATATTTGCCATCTCCCTTCAACATCAAGTCCTGGAAGTGGTTGCTGATAGACATTGTGGTTTATTGAAAGTGGCTTTACTATCCAATTGTTTGACTTTGCACATTAGGGTTCATGGCAATATGTGAATAGAATTTGTTAGTCTATCCACAAGGGGATTGGCTACTCTTGCTGATAAATTGAGCATCACCATGAACAGATTAGATCTTCCCTGCCAAACAAGAAGAAGGAGAAAACAAACAAACAAACAAACAAGCAAACAAACAAACAAAAGTAGCACATATTTTGGGCCCAGAAATTATTTATCAATCTACACCTATGGCAGCAGCAGCCATGGCTAAAAACCAGAAAATAGCATGAGATGTAACCATCTTGACACTGCTACCACCTTGCCATGGACAGAAACAGAACCAATCTAAGAGCTTTTGCCAAAGTTTATTGGAAAACTGAGTGCAACATTGGCAGGACTGAGAACTTTGGAACACTGGCCTAAATCTAAGAGATTAAGGGTTGAAGTGCCTGTTAGCACATTTCATATACCATCCTAATTGAACGGTTGTATTCTGCTGTTAACCGGGATAATAACTTTCCCAATATGGTTCTGAGCGTGGGAACATGTCTAACCTCTTGGGAATTGATTTAATGTTATTGATGTTGTTGATGAATACAGTTCCCTTTGTGAAGCAGGTAAAGGTAAGATATGGTTATCCCAACGTGGCCCTTGTTCTTTTTGCAAGTACCTACTTTACTCTACCTTAGAAGCCAAACATCTCATTTGAGTTTTAATGGTCTCTTCATTTTCTTTTTTCATTTTTCTTTTCTCTTTCTGCCCTTCTTGAAAATGTGACACTCTTCAATCAAAAGTCCAAGGTGGGTCTACAAATACATCCAAAGGCAATTCTCCTCAAAGAACCCAGCAGTACTTAATCTTTCCCCTTCATCAAGCCTCAACAGTCATTACCAGATTCTAATTTTCTCTGTATGTGTGAACTGTGTTATTTTATTTATTCATTTATTTACTTATTTACTTACTTACTTACTTATTTACTTTTTATATTCTATTTTGCCTCCAGAAACCCTCTGAACCTGGAGAAAAGAATGAAAGCTAGACAAGCATTCAGGTCTTTCATTCATTGGGTCACTATGAGTTGCGTACAACTCACGGGTACTTAACAACAAAAACAACAATTAGTTTATTTACAAAATTCGAATGCTGATGAGGTTGTGGAGAAACTGGAGCCCTTATTCACTATTAGTGGGAGTGTAAAATGGTGCAATCACTATGGAAGGTTGTATGGCGCTTTCTCAAAAAGTTGCAAATAGAAATACCATTTGACCCAGCAGTTCCTTTACTGGGAATATACCCTAAAGAAACCATAACTGCCACCCAGGTAGATATATGCAAAGCCATGTTTATCGTGGCTTTGTTCACAATAGCAAAGAGTTGGAAACAACCTAAGTGTCCATCAAGAAAGGAAAGGATAGAGAAGCTCTAGTATATTCACACAATGGAATACTATGCTGCATTGAAAAACAAGGAACTCATGTACTATTATTCAAAATGGGTGACCCTGGAGGACATTATGCTGAGTGAAATATCTAAGTCACAAAAGGACAAATACTTCATAGTGCCACTGTTGTAAAATGGGACTGACATCAGGGTTGGGGTGAGACAGAAAAATTGTATAAATTGTGTATACTGCATTGAAACAGATGAGGGAGAGAACCGTTTAAAAACAATATATGACTGGGTATTATGGTTATTACAAGAATCCATAACGAAGGTTGCATAGTGGAGTGTACTTGGGGGATGGGGATTGTATACCAAAAACCTACTACACAGTAGTAGTAATCAAAACAACATGGTACTAGCACAAGAGAAGAGCGAACTGGTGGGGAGGGGTGGGAAGGAAGAAAAATGCATCAATGAATGAATGGAAATCCAAAATCTCTGTAAATGTTCATTAAAATTAATAAAATAAAATTTAAAAAATAGAATACATTGTTTTCAAGAACAATTTCTTTACATTTTCCTCACCCTTCCACCCATCAAATTGTGCAACACCATGATTAATCCTCTCTTCTCCCCACACATCCACATACCTCTGCTTTCACTCTCTCCCATCCCTCTTGGATCCTTATGCTTATTCTACAATAATGGTTCTATACAATATTACCCTTGTGGGACTGAGTTAGTTCACTCAGCATAAGGATCTCCAGTGCCTCCCAAGTTAGATAATAATTTACAAAATCATTGTTCTGCTTGCTGTGCTACATAATATTCCATTGTGTTAATGTACCACAATTACTCAATCCATTCATTTGTGGTTGGACATTTAGCTGTGTCCATGTTTTTGTGATGTTGAATTAATGCTTCTATGAACATTGATGTACAAATCACAGTTTATTCCTCAGTTCTCCTTTTCTCAGGGTATATTTCAAGCAGTGGAATAACTCAATGATATGGAATTTCTATGTTCAGCTTTTCAAGGAAGTACCAAACTGCCTTCCAGGATGGCTGTACCATTTTACAATCACACCAACAGTGTATAAGAGTTCCTTCTCGCTACATTCTCTCCAAAATTTATTACTTGCAAAGGCTATTAAACTTTGCCACTGTTACTGGAGTGAGATGATACTTCATTGTGGTTTTGATTTGCATTTCTCTTATTGCCAGTGATTTGGAGCATCTCTTCATGTGTCTGTTTGCCTCTTTGAAAAGTCTTTCTATGTCTTTTATCCATTTTGTAATTGGGTTACCAGTCTTTTTTCTTGTTATGGCCCAGGAATATTTTGTAAACTTTTGTTACAAGACTCTTGTCTGAGGTGGCATTACTAAATGTTTGTTCCCAATCTGTAAGTTTTCATCTCATTTTCTTGGGAAAAGTTTTCGATGGACACATAGATTTAATCTTTAGGTGGTCCTATAAATTAATTTTATCCTGCCACTCTACTAAATTGGCTTATTAACTCTAACAGGGTTTTTGTTGGGTCTTTGGGGTTTTCTGTGTACTCTATCATATCATCTGTATATAGTGACAGTTTGACCATCTCTTTGCTGATATGGATAAAATTAATTGTGCATTTTTAGTTGTATTTGGAAGTATTTGTATTTGGAAGTCTTGGACTACTGCTTTTAAGTTTGATCCCAGTTTTTCTCTTATGAATGTTATGGTTTTGTGCTCTGAACTACCTTGAGTTGATTTTTGTGTATGGTGTGACATGTGGATCCTGTTTCAACTTTCTGCAGGTGGAAGTCCAGTTTTGCCAGCACCACTTGTTGAAGAGGTTATCATTATCCCATTTGATACCTTTGATTTCTTTGTCAAATATCAGTTGACTATAAATAACTGAGTTTGTTTCTAGGTTCTCAATTCTGTTCCACTGGCCTATATGCCTGTTATTGTGCCAGTATCATGTTGTTTTGATTACTACTACTGTGTAGTAGATTTAGGTCAGGGAATGCTATTCCTCCAACCTCATTTTTGTTTCTCAGAAGTATTTTACTTATTTGGGGTCTCTTGCCTCTCCAAATAAATTTTATATTTTCCTGTTCAATCTCTTTGAAAAATGGACTTGGTGTCTGGATTAGGATTGCATTGAACACGTAGATTGCTTTTGGTAGGATTGCCATTTTAATAATATTGAGTCTTCTTATCCATGAATGGGACACATTTTCCCCTTTCTTTAGGTCTTTCATTGTGTCTTGTAAAAATGTTCTGTAGTTTTCTTTGTATAGGTCTTTTTATCTCTATGTAGGTTCACTCCCAAGTATCTCAATTTGTGGTTGGCTATTGTAAATGGTATTGCTTTCTTTATTTCATTCTCTGAGTTCTCTTTGTTACTGTAGAGGAATGCTTTTGATTTTTGGATACTGATGTTATATCCTGCCACTCTACTAAATTGGCCTATTAACTCTAACAGGGTTTTTGTTGAGTCTTTGGGGTTTTCTGTGTTACTCTATCATATCATCTGTATATAGTGACAGTTTCACCATCTCTTTGCTAATATGGATATCATTTATTTCCTTCTCTTGTTGTATTGCCCAGCAAACACTTCCAATACAATGTTGAAAAGAAATGGTGACAGTGGGCATCCTTGTCTGGTCCCTGCTTGCAAGGAAAAAAAAATTTATTCTTTCTCTATTGAGAATGATGTTTGGTCTTGGTTTTGCATTTATACTTTTCATTATGTTGGCGAAATTCCCTTCTATTCCAATTTTGCCAAGTGTCTTTATAGATTTTGTCAAATGCCTTTTCTGCATCAATTGCTAAGATCACATGGTTCTTATTATTTACTTTGTTAATATAGTCAATTACGTTGACTCTTTTCTTATTTTGAACCATCCTTGCATATCTGTTATGAATCCCACTTGGTCATGGTGAATTTTTTTAATGTGTTTTTAATTTGATTGGCTAGGATTGTGTTGAGAATTTTTGCCTCTACATTCATGAGAGATATTGGTCTGTAGTTTTTCTTTCTTGGTAGTAACTTTGCGTGGTTTTGGTATTAGGGTTATGCTTGCTTCATAGAATGACTCTGGAAGTATTTCTTGGTTTTCAATTTTTTAAATTAATTTAAGTAGAATGGGTGCTAAATTCTCTCTGAATTCAGCTGTGAAGTCATCTGGCCCAAGATTTTCTTACGGGGAAGTCTTTTTATGATGTTTTCAATTTCTTCTCTTGTGATGGATCTGTTCAAGAGTTCTATATCTGTCCTTGCCAGTCTGGGCAGAGGATGTGTTTCAAGGAATTTGTTCATTTCCTCTAGGCTTTTGAATATATGGTCTTTGAATGTATCACAGCATTGCTTTTTGTAATATTCTAATACTATCAATTTATTTTTCTCTGGTTATGTTATGATATCTCCTCTGTAATTTCTAAGTCAAGTTATCTGGATCTTTTCTTTTTTTCTTTCTTTTGTTAAATTTGCCAGTGGTTTATCAATTTTATTGAGCCTTTTGAAAAACTAGCTCGTGGTCTTATTGATGGTTTCAACTGATTTTCTGTTTTCTATCTCATTGATTTAAGCTCTTGTCCTTACACTCTTTTCTTATAGAGGTTGTAGGATTAGATTGTTGACCTTTTTCCATTTGCTTAAGGTATTGAGTTAGATTATTGATTCTTCTTCTTTCTTCCTTTTTCATGTGTGTGCTATTGTTATGAACTGCCCCTTTGCTGTGTTCCAGAGGTTTTTGTAAGTTTTATTTCCATTATCATTTGTTTCAAGGAAATTTTTATTTGATTCTTTATTTCTTCTATAACCTAATCATGTTCTAGCAGAGAGTTATTTAGTTTCCACATGGGTGGTTTTGTAAGCTTTACTCTTCCATGGTTAATTTCTAGTTTTATGCCATTGTGAACTGAAAAATATTTTGTATTATTTCAATGTGTTTTTTATTTGTTGATGCTTGCTTTGTGTAATATATGATCAGTTCTGGATAATGTACCATGTGCATTTGGTAAGAAAGTGAATTGAGTTTTAGTTGGGTACAGTATTCTGAATACATCTACAAGTTCAATTGGCTGGTTGTATAGTTTAGATCATCTGCATTTTTGTGGAGATTTTTTTTTACAACAAAGCAGCTTATTTGTGATCAGTGTTTGAGACGTCCTTCACAAATTTAATTTTACATAATCTGATACTTTTAAACTTTGAACTGCTAGCCTTTTATTTCCCTAGAACAGAAGGGCCGGTATAAGTTATTTTCCAGAAATGAGGTATCATTTCACAGAACTGGTTTCTTTTTTGTTTTCAAATTTTAAAGAACTAAATTTGCATTTGTTAAAATAAAAAAGTAGGAAAGATGGTCTTTACAAATAATTTTGATCAAGTATGTTTTCAAAGAAAGCAGGCTTAAAAGGCTTTTACTCTAACATTGTGTATTGTACTGTATTGTTGCTCAATAGGAATTAGCTTCTGTCATTTGCTAAAAGAATGAGTAGTGGGGAACAGGATATGTTGGGAATTTCATAACGGGCAACAGAACCATTCTCTTGGGTAAACCATAGGCAGGGGCAGCTGTGCTGTAACCATATGGTGTTCCATATCCTGGAGCGATGTAGCCAGGAGCAACCGTGGCCCCAACAAAAGCTCCCCTTGTCAGTGTTCCTCTTCCTCTGCCCCTAACAGCCTGGACTGCTGCTGACACAGCTGTATTCACAACACCCTTTGCCTGAGGGATAATCTTTTTATTATTTGCTGCATTAGGTCTAGAAAAGAGCTTCTCGAGGGCAGCTAAAGCCGCACTCGCCTTCACCACTTTCTTATTTGGACCTGCACCTCTGAATTTTTGTCCATCTACTTCTACCTCCATTACAAAGCATTTGTCATGGCTTCCACCCGTCTCTGAGATGAGTTCGTACTTAAGACCTCTTCTTTTTTCATTAAGCTCCATTACAGGATTTTTGTCACTTGCCCTGAGTTCTTACCTCTAAGGTGCTGGAGGTTTCAGTTATAGAATTTCCAGTATTACTGCTTGAGTTTGAAGACACTGTTTCATTTTTGCCTTCAATATCTGACTTTTCATCAGAACTCATACATTCAGCCTGTTGGATATCCCATTGCCTGCAATACATTTACTGCTACATGAAGTTTTGCTGTCTTCTTAGATGGTCCTGAGGCTTCATATGTTGTCCCATCCACATCTACAGACATGGTGAAAACGGGACCATGAACAGGGCCAGACTGAGGTAGCAGTTTATACTGAAGTCCAGGCCTGATCTGATTTAACCTCATTAGTGCATTCATGAAGTCTATTGCTTTACTGTCCAGAATTTTCCTTAAATTGTGTTTCATCTTCTTGTTTGGGTCTTTATCATCCCCTAATCCATCCTCAAATGGCCTCTTTAGAGCTGAAGACCCAGAACCTTCTTTATCAGTGACTGACCAGGAATATTTCGGAAAAGACTTACTAGACGGAAGGGGGTCCATCTACAGCACTTTATAAATCTGGCCAAAGGCTGATAACCTGGGTGCATGCTGTGCACTGTGGGTAATATCTTCTTTTTTGCTGAACGGTCATATAGCTCAAAGCATCTGTTGGATCTCGTTCACAAGCGTCATGAAGACCAGGACCTCCAGGAAGTAGTATTCCAGATGCCAAACACTCCATTACTCTTCTCAAGGCTTCCCCAGCGCCCAAAGATCTATTACAAGTACCTATAGATTTTTCACATATAAGTTCTAATGGCCATCCTTTTAATGGTGTCCATGTGAGAACTCTGTTGCACAAACCACGCCGAATGCGGAGGACAATTACACATGATTTTAATCCATTTGCCCTTGCCTGAAACCATTTGGCATGTCGAAGAGACGCCAAGACATTCAGGCATTTCTGCCTGTCCAATAAGTCCGGAGGATCTTTCATCGCAACATTTTCTCCATCCTTTTTCTCCAAATCATCCCTAATTAGAGGAGAGGTAAGTAGCGTGGGTTCTTTTGTATTCCAAATTATAATAGATGCTTCATTTACACATTGTTCCACTTGATATTTCTCTTCTTTAAGTTTGCACTAGGCCACCAGAGCTCCCTTGTTTTATATAAACCATCCCAATCCTCATGGGAGGCAGATAAGAGAGTCAGATTTCCGCGCCGCCGCACTCTGCCCGCACCCGGTTCCTGCTCCTGCTCTGCCACCGCCGCCACCTCGTCCGCTCACGTCTCAGTCTCCTCAATCCAGCGGCGGCGGCTGCAGCAGCTGCTGCCCTGGTGGCGCTCACGGCTCCAGTCTCCGTGGAGTTTCTTTTGACTTGACCTATTCTTTGGTGATAGTGGTGTGTTGAAATCTCCTACCACTATTATCGTATTATCTATTTCTCTCTTCAATTAGATTAACAGTTGTTTTATGTATTTTGCAGGACTATCATTTGGTGCATAGATGTTGAATAAAGTTATGTCTTCCTGATCTACTGTGACTTTCATCAGTATGTAATATCCTTTCTTATCAATGGTGGTTTTCATTCTGAAATCTGTTTTATCAGAAATCAGTATTGCCAATCCTGCTTTGTTGAGGTTGCCATTTGCTTGGCATATTTTTTTTCCCCAGCCTTTGGTTTTGAGTTTGTCTTTCTCTTTCTTTTTTTTATATTTGTCTCTTATAGGAAACATATTGATGGGCTTTGTTTTTTTTTTTTTAATTCATTCTTTTTCTCTTAATTGGTGCATTTAGTCCATTCACATTAAGTGTGATTATTGTCAGTCCAAGTTTTACTTTTGCCATTTTGCCATGTTTCTTTTTCTGTTACTTCTGGTTACTATGGTCCACTAACTTTCCTTTGTCATCTCTGTGTGTAAGATATCACTTAAAATTTCTTCTAGTTTTGGTGTTATTTTCACAAATTCCTTAAGGTCCTTCTTTTCTGCAAAGGATCTCATTTCCCCTTCAAATATGATAGAGAGCTTTGCTGAATAAAGGATTCTTGGCTGGCAAATGCGACTTTACAACTTTCTGTGTATGACATCCTATTGCCTTTTAGCTTGCATTTCTAAGAAGTCAGAACTTAATCTAATTGTTCCTCCTTCGTAGCTAACTATTTGTTCTTCCATGCTGCTTTTATAATTCTATCCTTATATTTTAAATTAGAGAATTTGACTATCATATGTCTTTGTGTTTTTCTTTTTTGGGTATAGCATATTTGGTGTTTTCTAAGCTTCTTGAATGTGATTTCCCCATTCTTCAAAATACAATGAAAGTTTTCTTATAGTACTTCTTGTACAATCTTCTCAGTGATTTCCCTGTCACTCTTGTGACTCCTGTTCTGGAATTCCAGTTATACATATGTTACTCATTTGATGTCATCTCACATAATTCTAATGTTTTATTCATTTTCTTTATATCTCATCTCTGATTTTTCTTTAGTTAGGTTTCTAATGAGGCTCTTGTCTTCCAGTTCACTGACTCTTTGTTCCATTTCTTCAGGTCTTCTTTTTTATCCCAACAGTCATAGACACTTTTGTCATTTTGGTCTTAAAATTCAGGATTACATTTTCATTCTTTTATGTTATTTTCAGTATTGTATTGGCTGTACTCTCTCTGAGTTGTGAATATTTTTAAATTTCTTGTACCTTTTAGTCTATTTTTACAATTTTTTTTCTTCCATCTTTTATATTTCATCCATATCTGTTCAAGTCTCTCCTCTTCTGTATATTTCTTCTGGATTGTTGTCTCTGAAGTATTTGCTCTCTTATGAACTTAACATTGTTTCATCTCACATTTGCATCTTTTTCTGTAGCTGATCAAATAACTCTACATCAACATATTTCTTATGGTTCTCTCTGTCTTGGGTATTCACTGGGTCTGCTTTTTTAAGAGAAGGGTTATTGTTTGTTTGTTTTTTCATAATGGCTGATATGGATTGTTGCTTTCTTGACATTATGTGAGTCTTTTCTTAGTAGATATTAGGCTGTTATAACCATAAAATTACCCAGGGTACAGCAATAGTTTGTGAAGCACCTATATATTTGTGCTCCCCTCTTGATCAGAGATCTGCAAAGCCTAGGGCCCAACAACAGTATCTGAATGACCAAAGAGAAAGCCTGTTGTTCTCTCCTAGAAGTTGCTTCTCGCCTCAGTCAAGGTGCCTAGGACCTTCCTGTTGCTTGAGTTAAGGGGTCCTGCATGCTTAAGCTAGGCAGCAGTCCCTCCCCTGCCCCAAGTACATGAATGACCCAGGAGAAAGCCTGTTGTTTTCTTATGGAAGTGGCTTCTTGCCTTTGTTGAGGTGCCCAGGATTTCCCTTTTGCTTGAGATAAGGGGTCTCATGTGATTAAGCTAGACAGCAGTTTCCCGCCAAAATAACTGTGGAAGCAGTGCAGGCAGCGCCATCCCACTTTCTGCCTTACAGTCCACCAGATTCTACTTATAGTGAGCTTTTCTATAGGACCTATCTTCCCTTTTAGTACTTCCAATTAAGTATTGACCAAAGGTAGAGTTACACTGGTTCCAAATCTACAATATCCAGGGTTTGTATATATTGTGCATTTTCCTTATCCTCCTTCAGTTTTTTTAAAATCAGTTTGCATAAAACCACCCATATACCATATACATTGTGTCTCACACAACCCCTCATACAATCTGTACTTCATACAGTTAACTACCACATAAACATGAAAAACCTGAGGTGTTTTCTGCAGAAAGTCAAGGACTGCAATCCCCAATTTGGGTAAAAGCTCAACAAAAAGAAAATTAAGAATCTCATTACTGGGTCAATTGGAAGCACTATGATAGAGAAGAGATTGAGATTCCTAACAATTTCAGCTTGCTTTGTTCCACAATCAACACTCTTGGCACAAGCAGTCAGGAAATAAAAAGCCAGATTGTTGTTGTTGTTGTGTGCCGTCGAGTTGTTTGCGACTCATAGCGACCCTATGTACAACAGCCCTAAACCCTGCTCTATCCTGTGACAATTGCATTGCCTCTGACAAACCTATCCTGATTACACCAGTCACTAAATCAACCCACCTCATAGAGAGTCTTCCCCTCCTGCCCTGTCCCTCTACCCTGCCAAGCATGATGTCCCTCTCCGAGGACCTGTGCC
>NW_006400126.1:1369328-1372245 GCF_000299155.1 Elephantulus edwardii
TATGACTTTAATTTCATACCACCTGAATTTCAGAATCATCTCAGGAACAGGTTTGAGGCCTTGAACACTAATGAGCGAAGACCAGATGAGTTGTGGGAAGATGTCAAATGTATCATCCAGGAAGAGTGCAAACGGTCGTTACAAAGACAGAAGAGGAAGAAAAGACCAACATGGATGTCAGGAGAAACTCTGAAGATTGCACTGGAACGTAGAGAAGCCAAAGCACAAGGAAGAATTCAAGACACTAAGGAGATGAACAGAAGATTCCAAAAGGCAGCACAGAATGACAAAGCAAAATATTACAATTGAAATGTGCGAGCAGCTATAGTTGGAAAATCAAAAGGGCAGAACTCGTTCAGCATTTCTTAAGCTCAAGGAACTGAAGAACAAATTAACACATCGAGTTGCTATAATCAAGGATACTTTAGGCAAAATGTTAAATGATCCAGGAGGTATCAAAAGAAGATGGAAGGAATATACTGAGTCATTGTATCGAAAGGAATTGGCAGATACAGAAGAATTTAATGAAATAACATTTGAGCAAGAGCCTATGGTGATGAAGGAAGAAGTTTAAGCTGCTTTGAAGGAAATAGCAAAAAAATAAGGCCCCCAGAATAGATGGTATACCAATTGACATATTTCAGCTGACAGATGTTGCTCTGGATGTGTTCACCAAGTTGTTCCAAGAAATCTGGGGAACAACTGCTTGGCCAACTGACTGGAAGTGATCTATATTTGTTCCCATCCCAAAGAAGCGTGACCCAACTGAGTGTGGAAACTACAGAACTGAGTGTGTAAGGTCATTATCTTTAGAATTATTTGCTATGTGTCAGAAAGCTGGACCATGACTAAGGATGACAGAGAAGAAGAATTTGAGTTGTGATGCTAGAGAAGAGTATTGAACATATACCATGGATTGTCAAAAGGACAAACTGCTCTGCTTTGGAGAGGGTGAAACCAATTTACTTTTTTTGAGGCAAGGATTTAGAAACTCTATCTTATGTATTTTGGGCATGTTGCCAGGAGGGATCAGTCTTTGGGGAAGGTCATAATGCTTGCAAGATTGGAGGGACAGTGCAGAAGAGAAAAACCCTGGATGAGATGGGTTGACACATTAACTGAGATAATGAAAGTAGGTGTGTTAGAGACAGTGAGACTGGCTCAGGATAAAGCAGAGTTCAGTGTTCGTGTGCATAGGGTTGTTATGAGTTGCAGGTGACTCAACAGCACTCAACAACATCCACGTCTATTGTTGTTATTGATATTGTGTACCCCCAAGCTGGAATCAGTGCATAGCTGACCCTTCACTGGACTATCAGAGACAGTTAGTAGCAACTGAGAAAATCTGCTATCATGGACCTCTCCAAAATGCTAAAGAACAATGATGTCAGTTTAAAGACTAAAGTGCTCCTGATTCAGGCCGTGATCTTTTCAATCATATGCTATGCATCAGAGAGGTGGACAATGAATAAGGATGACAGGAGAACGCATAATTTTTAGTTGTTTTGTTGGAGAAGAGTACTGAATATCTCATAGATTGTAAAAAGAACAAACAGATGTGTCTTGGAAAAAAATGCAACCAGAGCATTTCTTGTAGACAAAGACCAAAGCTTCATCTTTCATACTTTGGACACATAGCTAGGAAAGGATAGTCCTTGGAAAGTTGGAGAATCAGCTAAGGAAAGAAAGATCCGCAGCAGATGGATTGACATTGTGACTACTGCAATGGGCTCTAGGTTGTAGGAAATGATGAACATGGGGGTAGGGCATGGTTCATGTCAGCCGTTTACAGGGTTTCTGTGAGTTGTACTCGAATTCATGGCACCTAACAACAACAAAATCCATGTCTATTGCCACACTATTCCCCAAAGTCACACTGAACTTCCCCATTCTGTTTTTCTTCCACCTTCCCACCACCTTCAACCATCCCAGTGATCATCTTTACTTCCCGCTCCCCATTCCCCCTTTTTTGGTTTTCATGCAGTAGTTCCTTTGCATTGTGTTTCTTTCATATATATTACGTTTTCTACAATCTTTAATCTACCCTGTGTTTCATACATTCATCGCATTATATTTTGTATAATTAATAGCCATTGATCTGTAACTTTTATTACACCATTTTTTCAAGTTCCATTTGTTTACACAATAACAAAATGGGCAAAACACATGAAAATACTCTTCATAAAGAAAAACATTCAGGTGGCTAACAGACACATGAAGAAATGCTCAAAATCACTGGCAATAAGAAAGGTACAAATCAAAACAGGAAAGAGATACCATCTCAACTCAGTAGCAGTAGCAAATTTTAATAGGACAGCAAGTAATCACTATTGGGGAAGATGTGGGGAGATTGAACCTCTCATGTACTACTGGTGCAAAGAAAAAAAATGGTACAATTCTGTAAGTCAGTTTGGCATTTCTTTAAAATGCTAAAGATAGCAATCCCATTTGAGCCAGTTATTGCACTAGTAGGAATATGCTCCAAGGAATTTTGAAATGAGACACTAGCAGAGTTATGTGCACCTATGTTCATAGCAGCGTTATTCACAGTAGTACGAATATGTAAACAGTCCAAAGGCCCATCCACAAATGAATGGATTCAGAAATTGTGGTAAAATTCACATAATGAAATATTATGCAGCACTAAGGAATAATAATTTTGTAAAAAATATATAACATAAGAAAGTCTACATAAGAGAATTATATTGAGTGAAGTAACACAGTCTCATAAGGACAAATACTGCATAAAATGATTATTGTAAAAATTAAAAGGTAACTAGTAGCATATGAGCAAGAGCCTATGGTGATGAAGGAAGAAGTTCAAGCTGCTTTGAAGGAAATAGCAAAAAATAAGGCCCCAGGAATAGATGGTATACCAATTGAAGTATTTCAGAGATGTTACCCTGGATGTGCTCAC
>NW_006400126.1:1374266-1375530 GCF_000299155.1 Elephantulus edwardii
CTCTCCCCCATAGACTTCAATGCCGTAAACATATTTCATCCCGTTATGCTGAGTGAGGTATCTCAGTCACAAAGGGAGAAATGCTATATGGTGCCACTGTATAGAATGAGGCTGGCATTGGGGTGGGGGTAAGACTGAGAAAAACTGGATGAAATATGTTTACGGCATTACATGACCTTTTTAAGCCAGTAAGTATCTTCCACCACTCCCAAGGTTTGTGAGTGTTTATTGGTTTTGTTTTGTGGGTTTTTTGGGCATGTATTTTGTTTTGTTTCTTTGCAAAAAGGGGTTTTTCTTGCTATAGAATTTTCCTTACACCATTTCCTAGCCTCTGTGGCCATGGTAGACTTTCTTGGGAACACCAGTAATTCAAGATGCCTGTCTTTTGCTCCACTTGTCCTTCCTTCTGCTTGAAAGTAGTGCTGGCTCATCAACTGTGTCCCTACCTACGTGCAACGTGTGCCCTATCTTGACCCTCAGCTCGACCCCAGGGCAAGTCTTCACAGGTTCTCATCTACCTGATGAAGGATCATCGGCATGTTCATTTTTGGGTTGATGGGGAGAAAACAACCCTGTCTTTCAAGATGTTCCAGTATGTTCGATGGGATATTTTTTACCCTTTTCTTGTGGAATCAGGCTACTCCTTGGTTGATCCATGACATTATTATTAGCTTCTCATCTGCTCTATTATTATTTCTCCTGGGAAATTTTTATTATTTAAGTTCCTCCAGGGGTCTGGATATACAGATATCCTGTGGCTGAGACTTTTTAAAAACAAACAACAGCAAAAACCACACACCTTTACAATTCTGTGTTCATACTGGGGTGAGTAGAGCCCTTCAGTTTGTTTCTGTCACCAATCCACCAGACGTTCCAGTGCTCACTTTTTTCATGTATAATTCTACTTTCCAGTATTTGCTTAGCATTTTGCTTTCATCAAATAGTTCCTGGGACCTGAAAAATGAACTTTGCATATTTTTTTCACAACCATACAATCTTGACAAGTAATGACTGTTAGGACATTGTAAATCCAAGGAATGTTGAGGCCAAATAAATAAATGTCTTGATTTCCAGAAGAGGGATCAATGTTTCTTTGGAGATGAAAGTGCGCCTGATACAGGCCATGGTCTTTGGAATCACTTGTTATGCATCAGAGAGTTGGACAATGCCTAGGGAGGACAGAAGGAGAATTGACGCCTTTGAGCTGTGGTGCTGGAGAAGAGTATTGAATGTACCATGGACTGCCAAGAAAACAAACAGATTC
>NW_006400126.1:1376036-1377645 GCF_000299155.1 Elephantulus edwardii
ATATATATATATATATATATATATATACACACACACACCACACACACACACACAAATCTAATTGTGTACTAATTGTACTGAATGTTAGGATTTTCTCTAGAGATCAAAATGTTTTTAAAATTGCAAAGGGCTCCACAAAAAGTTTTCTGAAAGTTTGAATAACAATTGCTTTTTAAAGCTTCATAAGAGCTTTAGATGGTTTAGTGAACTGTCATTTATATGACAGAAAAGTTATTTTCAGATTTGGGGGGATTCCAAGATGGTGGCTGTGGAGATAGCCATGTAAAGACCCATAGGAGTGGCAAGCTGTATCAAGACAAGTCACTAGAGAGACCTTCACACCACACAGAGAGCGACTGACACGGCGTGACATGGACAGTAGGAATTTGAATCAGAAATTTCTTTGGAATAATTAGTTTTGGAGCTACAGGAACATTTAACTGTGCCGCAGTCCATGCCACAGACCAGACCAAAGCGGGAAGCCTCCAGCTGAGCTGCTGTGGGACCTATCTGTCAGGAGAAAGAAGATTAGTGGGAAATTGACTGAGTTCTCTTAAGCATCACTAAGAGCAAGTGGGTTTGTTGGCATTTGACTGAGTTTTCTTGTATCCCCACTGACCACCCAAGATCAGGCAAGCAGGTAGGGATTTGACTGGGTTTTCTTGGGCACCGCCAATTGCCTGGGAAAGCACCCAAGATCAAGCCTGCTGGTGGGAATTTGGCTGAGTTCTCTGGGTCCCCCCTCCCCCCTCGACTGCCCAGGAATGGGCTGGTGGGTGGGAATTTATCTGAGATTTCTTGGGCATAGTCAACTGCCTGGGAGAGAGCCCAAAAGTGAGCAGGCTGGTGGTAATTTGACTGAACTTCTGTGGACACTGCAGACAGGCCAGAGGTACATGGGTCAGTGGGAATTTTACTGACACTGGGTGGGAAAAGGACAGCTGGAATTTGAGTAGGGATGCCATTTGTGAGATCAAGAACCTATCAATGTCTCAAAGAAAGCAAGCTATCTCACACACTACACAGGCACAAAGTAAGATGTCACTCCCCAAAGGTGACACAGTGTCAATGGATTTCCTGAAGGCAGAAAGTCTGATGGAACTTTCTGACACAAAAATTAAAAGAACAATGATTGAATATTTCAAAGGATAAAAGACAAACTTGAAGAATTACAGGATACAGCAAGCAAAATCCAGAAGCAGCTTAAAAAATAATCCAAAACAATGCAGATAAAACAAATGAGGTATTAATGGCACTGGAAAAACAAGAAACCACGATCCAGAATATGAGGTCCAGTGTCTCAGATGCTGTCAACATGATGGAGCGAAACAAGAACAGAGGTGAAGAGATGGAACACAGAACCAGTGAAACAGAATATAGAATTGTCAACACTAATATAATAGAGCAAAAAGTAGACTCAAAAAGGAAAGAAAAAGAAAACCTAAGAATAATGTGGGACACCATCAACAGAAATAACATGTGCATCGTTGGAATCCCAGAACAGGAATAAGCAAGTAAAGACACCAAAAAAGTTGTGGAAGAATTGTTGTTGTTCTTGTTGTTGTTATGTGCCATCGAGTCGTCTGCGACTCATAGCGACCCTATGTAC
>NW_006400126.1:1379296-1380810 GCF_000299155.1 Elephantulus edwardii
AAATAAAACAAAACAGAAAAGAAAAAGAAAAACACCAAGACATATCTTAGTTAAATTTTCCAGAACCAAAGACAAGGAGAGGATTCTAAGAGCAGTAAGAGAGAAACAGAGAGTAACTTATAAAGAAGAGCATATAAGATTAAGTTTGATTTTCCAGCAGAAACCAGGCAAACAAAAAGACAGTAGAAGAACATATATCAAACACTCAAAGAAAAGAACTGTCAACCAAGAATACTATACCCAAAAGTATTATCCATCAAATACAAAAGAGAGATCAAGATAGTCCCAGAAAAACAGAACCTAAGAGAGTTTTTAAAAACAAGAGCAGCATAGCAGGAAACAGTGAGAGATATCCTTCTTCCAGAGGTGTCACAAAAAGCAGCATGTACCAAAGTAACTAGCAACAACGCCAAAAAGAACTCAACAAAATGATAGTAATAAAACCTTGCCTCGCAATGATCACACTGAATGTGAATGGTTTCAATGTATCACTGAAGAGAAGAGTAGCAAATTATATCAAAAGACAAAATTCATCAATATGCTGTCTACAAGAGACACACCTGAAAAACGAAGATAAATGATGAATAAAAGTATGGTAAAAAAAATTTTACCAAGCCAATGGGAACCATAAAAAAAGCAGGAGTACCAATATTCATCTCTGATAAAATAAATTTCAATGCAAAGCCCATCAAAACAGACAAGGATGGTCATGACATAATACTTGAAGGACCCGGTCAATAGAACAAGAGGACATAACAATAATAAGTACATATGCACCAAATGAAAGACTTGCAAAATATATAAAAGAAAACTGAAAAAGGAAATAGACAACACTAGTATAGTATTTCGAGACTTCAATACATCATTGTCTAGAAAAGATAGAACTACCAGGAAAAAACTCAACAAAGATGCTCAAGAATTAAAACCATGCCATAAACCAATTAAACCTCATAGGTATTTATAAGCTAATGTACCCCCAAAATACACAGTATACCTTCTTTTCCAATGTGCATAGAATATTCTTCAGAATAGATGACATTTTAGGTAAATAAATTAAAAAATAGAAATAATACAAAGCATTTTCTCAGACCACAATGCTATGAAATTAGAAATTAATAACAAGAAGATAAGGGAAAAATACATATATTTGGAAGCTGAACAACACCTTGCTTGAACGTGACTGGGGACTAGAATAAATAAAAAATGAAATTTAAAAAATTTCTTGAAACAAATGGCAATGAAAACAGCATTTACCAGAACTTCTGAGCAACAGCCAAAGCAGTAATCAGAGATCAATTTACAGCAATAAGCAAACATATCAAAACATAGGGAAAAACGACCTCTGACTGTCTAACTCAGCATCTCCAACAAATTGACAAATAATAGCAAAAAAACCTTACACCATCTAAAAAACCTGAAATCATAAAAAATAGACATGAAATAAATAAAATAGAAAAGTAAAAAAAAAAAAATTTAAACCATCAACAAAACAAGGAGTTGATTCTTTGAAAAGG
>NW_006400126.1:1383635-1386157 GCF_000299155.1 Elephantulus edwardii
TATTCCTGGGGCCTTATTTTTTGCCATTTCCTACAAAGCAGCCTGAACTTCTTCTTTCATCACCATAGGCTCTTGCTCATATGTTGTTTCATGAATTTTTTCTGTGTCTTCCAATTCCTTTCGATACAGTGACTCAGTATATTCCTTCCATCTTCTTTTAATACTTTCTGGATCATTTAACATTCTACCGAAAGCATCCTTAGCTTTATATTTATTGTAGTTATTGGAAGTTCTAGAATGGTAAAATTCTCTTCCCACTAAAATATGGTGTTCACCTAACACCATAATTGCTCCCTGTGGATTCTGCCACACACTCTCACGCTAGAGTAAATTTGTAAGCCCTGGAAATCATTCAAATTTTAGTTGAGAGCAGTTTGTATCCTTACTCCTTTCTTTGGAATGGGAACAAATATCGATTTCTTCCAGTCAGTTGGCCAAGTGGTTGTTCTCCAGATTTCTTGGCACAACTTAGTAAGCACAGCCAGGGCAGCATCTGTTAGCTGAAATATGTCAATTGGTATACCATCTATTCCTGGGGACTTATTTTTTGCTATTTCTTTCAAAGCAGCTTGAACTCCTTCCTTCATCACCATAGGCTCTTGCTCATATGTTGTTTCATGAAATTCTTCTGTGTCTGCCAATTCCTTTCCATACAATGACTAAGTATATTCTCTCCATCTTCTTTTGATACTTCCTGGATCATTTAATATTCTGCCTAAAGCATCTTTCTTTCCATCTTCTTTTGATACCTGCTGGATCATTTAGTACTCTGCCTAAACCATCTTTGATTATAGCAACTCGAGGTTTGAATTTGTTCTTCATTTCCTTGAGCTTAAGAAATGCTGCGCGAGTTCAACCCTTTTGGTTTTCTGACTCCAACTCCTTGCACATTTCATTGTAATATTTTGCTTTGTCATCCTATGCTGCCTTTTGAAATCTTCTGTTCAGCTCTTTAGTATCTTTAGTTCATCCTTGTGCTTTGGGTTGTCTGCACTCCAGAGCAATCTTCAAAGTTTCTTCTGACATCCATTTTGGTCTTTTCTTCCTCTTCTGTCTTTGTAATGAACATTTGCACTCTTCTTGGATGATGATACCCTTGATATCCTCCCACAACTCATCTGTTCTTCGTTCATTTGTGTTCAAGGCCTCAAACCTGTTCTTGAGATGGTTCTGAAATCCAGGTGGGATAGACTCAAAGTTATATTTTGGTTCTTGTGGATTTGGTTTAATTTTCCTCAGCTTCAGCTTGAACTTGCATATGAGTAGTTGGTGGTCTGTTCCACAATCAGCTCCGGGCTAGTTTTCACAGCTAATATTGAGCTTCTCCAGCAGTTCCACAGATGTAATCGATCCTATGCATACCATCAGGTGAGATCCATGGGTATAACCTGTGTTTATGTCTCTTAAAAAATATGTTTGTGATGAATAAGTCATTGATTGTGCAAAATTCAATCATTCTATCTCAGCTCCATTTCTGTCTCTGAGTCCATTTTTTCCAACTACTGATTCTTCTTCTCTGTTCCTAACTTTTGCATTCCAGTAAACCATTATTTTCAATGCATCTTGATTTCATGTTCGATTGATCTCTGACTGTAAAATTTGGTAGAAATCTTCTATTTCCTCTTCTTTGCCTCTGGTTGTTGGTGCATATATCTGAATGATAGTGGTATTCACTGGATTTCCTTTTATGCTCATGGATATTATCCTGTCACTCACAATACCGTACTTCAAGACGAATCTAGAAATGGCTTTTCTAACTACAAAAGCAAACTCATTTTTCCTCACCGTTTCATCTCTGGAGTAGGATATGATATCTGATTCAAAATGCCCTATGCCGGTCCATCTCATTTCACCAATGCCTGGTATGTCAATATTTATGTGTTTCATTTCCTCTTTAACAATATCTAATTTTCCCCCATTCATGAGGTAAAATTATCTCTCTATGAAGATATGATAGTATACTTAAAAAACCATAAGGTCTTTTAATTACTGGACATAGTTGACCAAATCAGCAAAGTGGCAGAATACAACATCAACCTACAAAAATCATCGGATTTCTCTAAAGTGACAAAAAGAATACAGATCTAAAGCTAAGAAAACAAATATCCAGAGGTCTGTGGGAAAACGCCATCTTTGTAAACTTGGACGTTGCTGGGAGATCGGCGACCCAGCATTCCTGTCTGCTACCACTGCAGCCTTCCTTTCTGCTACCACTGCAAGTACTGATTACAGTTCCCAGAGGTCTGTGAGGAAACGCCCTCTTTGGAAATTTGGACTCTGCTGGGAGATCTACGACTCAGCCTTCCCGTCTGCTACCACTGCAGCCTTCCCGTCTGCTACAACTACAGCCTTCCTGTCTGCTACCACTGCAGCCTTCCTGTCTGCTACCACTACAGCCTTCCTGTCTGCTACCACTGCAGCCTTCCTGTCTGCTACCAATGCAGTCTTCCTGTCTGCTACCATTGCAGCCTTCGTGTCTACTACCACTGAAGCCTTCCCGTCTGCTACCACTGCAGCCTTCC
>NW_006400126.1:1386367-1389112 GCF_000299155.1 Elephantulus edwardii
TCTGCTACCAATGCAGTCTTCCTGTCTGCTACCATTGCAGCCTTCGTGTCTACTACCACTGAAGCCTTCCCGTCTGCTACCACTGCAGCCTTCCTATCTGCTACCACTACAGCCTTCCTGTCTGCTACCACTGCAGGCTTCCCGTCTGCTACCACGGCAGCCTTCCAGTCTGCTACCACTAAACGTACTGACAACAGATCCCAGAGGTCAGTGGGGAACCGCCATCTTTGTAAACGTGGACCCGCCTGGGAGGTCTGCGACTCAGGCTTCCTGACTGCTCCAACTGCAGTCTTGCGGTCTGGTACCACTGCAGTCTTGCAATCTGCTACCACTGCAGCCTTCCTACCTGCTACCACTGCAGCCTTCCTGTCTGCTACCACTGCAGCCTTCCAGTCTTCTACCACTGCAGGTACTGACTACAGTTCCCAGAGATCTGCGAGGAAACACCATATTTGTAAACTTGGATGTTGCTGGGAGTTCTAAGACTCAGCATTCCCTTCTGCTACCACTTCAGCCTTCCCGTCTGCTACCACTGCAGCCTTCCTGTCTGCTACCACTGCAGCCTTCCTGTCTGGTCCCACTGCAGCCTTCCATTCTGCTACCTCTGCAGGTACTGACTACAGTTCCCAGAGGTCTGTGGGGAAACGCCATCTTTGTAAACTTGGACTTGGCTGGGAGATCTGAAACTCAGGCTTCCTGACTGCTTCCACTGCAGTCTTCCGGACTGGTACCTCTGCAGCCTTCCTGTCTGCTACAACTGCAGCCTTCTTATCAGCTACCACTGCAGCCTTCCTGTCTGCTACCACTGCAGCCTTCCTGTCTGCTACCACTGCAGATACTGACTACAGTTCCCAGAGGAATGTGGGGAAAAGCCATCTTTATAAACTTGGACGTTGCTGTGAGATCTGCGACTCAGCCTTCCTTTCTGCTACCACTACATCCTTCCTGTCTGCTACCATTGCAGCCTTCCTGTCTGCTACGACTAGAGCCTTCCCGTCTGCTACCACTGCAGGTACTGACTACAGTTCCCAGAGCCCTGTGGGGAAACACCATTTTTGTAAACTTGGACATTGCTGGGAGATCTGCGACTCAGCCTTCCTGTCTGCTACCACTGCAGCCTTCCCGTCTGCTACCACTGCAGGCATCCATTCTGCTACTACTACACTCTTCCTGTCAGCTACCACTGCAGGTACTGACTACAGTTCCCAGAGGTCTGTGGGAAAACGCCATCTTTGTAAACTTGGACTTTGCTGGGAGATCTGCGACTGAGCCTTTCTCTCTGGAACTACTACAGCTTTCCTGTCTGCTACCACTGCAACCTTCCTGTCTGCTACCATTACAGCCTTCCTGTCTGCTACCAATCTAGCCTTCCCGTCTGCTACCACTGCAGCCTTACTGTTTGTTACCAATGCAGGTATTGACTACAGATCCCAGAGGTCTGTGGTGAAACGACATCTTTGAAAACTTGGACATTCTTGGGAGATCTGTGACTCAGCCTTACTGTCTGCTACCACTGCAGCCTTCCTGTCTGCTACAACTGAAGCCTTCCCGTCTGCTACAACTGCAGCCTTCCTGTCTGCTACCACTACAGACTTCCTGTCTGCTACCACTGCAGGCTTCCCGTCTGCTACCATGGCAGCCTTCCAGTCTGCTACCACTGCACATACTGCGACAGATCCCAGAGTTCAGTGGGGTACCGCCATCTCTTAAACTTGGACTTGCCTGGGAGATCTGCAACTCAGGCTTCCTGTCTGCTACTACTGCAGCCTTCCTGTCTGCTACCACTGCAGCATTCCTGTCTGCTACCACTGCAGCCTTCCTGTCTGCTACCCCTGCAGCCTTCGTGTCTACTACCACTACATCCTTCCTGTCTGCTACAACTGCAGCCTTCCCGTCTGCTACCACATCAGCCTTCCTGTCGGTTACCACTGCAGGCTTCCCGTCTACTACCACTGCAGCCTTCCAGTCGGCTACCAATGCACGTACTGACTATATATCCTAGAGGTCGGTGGGGAAATGCCATCTTTGTAAACTTGGACTTGGCTGGGAGATCTGCAACTCGGGCTTCCTGACTGCTCCCACTGCAGTCTTCCAGACTGGTACCACTACAACCTTGCTATCTTCTACCATTGCAGCCTTCCTGTCTGCTAACACTGCAGGCTTCCCATCTGCTACCACTGCAACCTTCTCGTCTCTTACGACTGCAGCCTTCGTGTCTACTACCACTACATCCTTCCTGTCTGCTACAACTACAGCCTTCCCGTTTGCTACCACATCAGCCTTCCTGTCTGCTACCACTGCAGGCTTCCCGTTTGGTACCACGGCAGCCTTACAGTCTCCTACCACTGGACGTACTGACTACAGATCCCAGAAGTCGGTGGGGAACCGCCATCTTTTTAAACTTGGACTTGCCTGGGAGATCTGCGACTCTGGCTTCCTGACTGCTCCCACTAGAGTCTTCCGGTCTGGTACCACTGCGGCCTTCCTGTCTGCTACCACCGCAGCCTTCCTATCTGCTACCACTGCAGCCTTCTTGTCTGCTACCATTGCAGCCTTCCTCTCCTCTATACTGCAGGTACTGACTACAGTTCCCAGAGGTCTGCAAGGAAACGCCATACTTGTAAACTTAGACTTTGCTGGGAGATCTGAGACTCAGTATTTCCGTCTGCTACCACTTCAGCCTTCCTGTCTGCTACCACTGCAGCCTTCCTGTCTGCTACAACTGCAGCCTTCCCGTCTGGTACC
>NW_006400126.1:1389432-1395851 GCF_000299155.1 Elephantulus edwardii
GTCTGCTACCACTACATCCTTCCTGTCTGCTACCACTGAAGCCTTCCCGTCTGCTACCACTGCAGCCTTCCTGTCTGCTACCACTGCAGCCTTCCAGTCTGCTACCCATGCACGTACTGACTATATATCCCAGAGGTCGGTGGGGAAATGCCATCTTTGCAAACATGGACTTGTCTGGGAGATCTGCAACTCAGGCTTCCTGGCTGCTCCCACGGCAGTCTTCCATACTGGTACCACTACAGCCTTCCTATCTGCTACCATTGCAGCCTTCCTGTCTGCTAACACTGCAGGCTTCCCGTCTGCTACCACTGCAACCTTCTCGTCTCTTACGACTGCAGCCTTCCCTTCTGCTAACTCTGCAGCCTTCCTGTGTGCTACCACTGCAGCCTTCCTGTCCGCTACCACTGCAGGTACAGACTACAGTTCCCAGAGGTCTGTGATGAAACGCCATACTTGTAAACTTAGACTTTGCTGGGAGATCTGAGACTCACCATTCCCGTCTGCTACCACTTCAGGCTTTCTGTCTGCTACCACTGCAGCCTTCCTGTCTGCTACCCCTGCATCCTTCGTGTCTACTACCACTACATCCTTCCTGTCTGCTACAACTGCAGCCTTCCCGTCTGCTACCACATCACCCTTCCTGTCTGCTACCACTGCAGGCTTCCCGTTTGCTACCACGGCAGCCTTACAGTCTGCTACTACTGCACGTACTGACTACAGATCCCTGAAGTCGGTGGGGAACCGCCATCTTTTTAAACTTGGACTTGCCTGGGAGATCTGCGACTCCCCTTCCTGACAGCTCCCACTACAGTCTTCCGGTCTGATACCACTGCGGCCTTCCTGTCTGCTACCACTGCAGCCTTCCTATCTGCTACCATTGCAGCCTTCCTGTCTGCTACCACTGTAGCCTTTCTGTCCTCTACCACTGCAGGTACTGACTACAGTTCCCAGAGGTCTGCGAGAAAACGCCATACTTGTAAACTTAGACTTTGCTGGGAGATCTGAGACTCAGCATTTCCGTCTGCTACTACTTTAGCCTTCCTGTCTGCTACCACTGCAGCCTTCCTGTCTGCTACAACTGCAGCCTTCCCGTCTGGTACCACTGCAGCCTTCCTGTTTGCTACCGCTGCAGGTACTGACTACACTTCCCAGAGGTCTGTGGGAAAACACCATCTTTGTAAACTTGGACGTTGCTGGGAGATCTGCGACTCAGACTTCCTGTCTGCTACCACTGCAGCCTTCCCATCTGCTACCACTGGAGCCTTCCTCTCTGAAAACAATGCAAACTTCCTGTCTACTACCACTACAGCCATCCTGTCTGCTACCACGGCAAGTACTGACTACAGTTCACAGAGTCCTGTGGGGAAACGCCATTTTTGTAAAATTGGACTTTGCTGGGAGATCTGCGACTCAGCCTTCCTGTCTGCTACCACTGCAGCCTTTCCGTCTGCTACCACTGGAGCCTTCCTGTCTGCTACCAATGCAGACTTCCTGTCTGCTACCCCTACAACCTTCCTATCTGCTACCATTGTAGCCTTCCTGTCTGCTACCACTGCAGCCTTCCTGTCTGCTACCATTGTAGCCTTCCCGTCTGGTACCACTGCAGCCTTCCTGTCTGCTACCGCTGCAGGTACTGACTACAGTTCCCAGAGGTCTCTGGGGAAACGCCATCTTTATAAACTTGGACGTTGCTGGGAGATCTGCGACTCAGCCTTCCTGTCTGCTACCACTACATCCTTCTTGTCTGCTACCATTGCAGCCTTCCCGTCTGCTACCACTGCAACCTTCCTGTCTGCTACCACTACAGCCTTCGTGTCTGCTACCACTACATCCTTCCTGTCTGCTAACACTGCAGCAATCCCGTCTGCTACCACAGCAGCCTTCCTGTCTGCTACCACTGTAGGCTTCCCGTTTGCTACCACGGCAGCCTTCCAGTCTGCTACCACTGCACATACTGACTACAGATCCCAGAGTTCGGTGGGGAACTGCCATCTTTGTAAACTTGGACTTGCCTGGGATATCTGCGACTCCGGCTTCCTGACTGCTCCCAGTGCAGTCTTCCGGTCTGATACCACTGCGGCCTTCCTGTCTGCTACCACTGCAACCTTCCTGTCTGCTACCAATGCAGCCTTCCTGTCTGCCATCACTGCAGACTTCCCGTCTGCTACTACTGCAGCCTTCCAGTCGGCTACCTCTGCAGGTACTGACTACAGTTCCCAGAGGTCTGTGGGGAAACGCCATTTTTGTAAACTTGGACTTGGCTGGGAGATCTGCAACTCAGGCTTCCTGACTGCTCCCACTTCAGTCTTCCGGTCTGGTTCCACTGCAGCCTTCCTGTCTGCTACCGCTGCAGCCTTCCTGTCTGCTACAACTGAAGCCTTCCCGTCTGCTACAACTGCAGCCTTCCTGTCTGCTACCACTACAGCCTTCCTGTCTGCAACCCTGCAGGCTTCCCATCTGCTACCACGGCAGCCTTCCAGTCTGCTACCACTGCATGTACTGACTACAGATCCTAGAGGTCGGTGGGGAACCGCCATCTTTGTAAACTTTGACTTGCCTGGGAGATCTGCGACTCTAGCTTCCTGACTGCTCCCATTGCAGTCTTCCGGTCTGATACCACTGCGGCCTTCCTGTCTGCTACCACTGCAGCCTTCCTATCTGCTACCACTGCAGCCTTCCTGTCTGCTATCACTGCAGCCTTCCTGTCCGCTACCACTGCAGGTACTGACTACAGTTCCCAGAGGTCTGCGAGGAAACCCCATACCTGTAAACTTGGACTTTGCTGGGAGATCTGAGACTCAGCATTCCCGGCTGCTACGACTTCAGCCTTCCTGTCTCTGCAACTGCAGCCTTCCCGTCTGGTACCACTGCATCCTTCCTGTTTGCTACTGCTGCAGGTACTGACTACAGTTCCCAGAGGTCTGTGGGAAAACACCATCTTTGTAAACTTGGACGTTGCTGGGAGATCTGCGACTCAGACTTCCTGTCTGCAACCACTGCAGCCTTCCTTTTTGCTACCACTGCAAGTACTGACTACAGTTCCCAGAGGTCTGTGGGGAAACGCCATCTTTGTAAATTTGGACTCTGCTGGGAGATCTGCAACTCAGCCTTCCTGTCTGCTACCACTACATCCTTGCTGTCTGCTACCACTGAAGCCTTCCCGTCTGCTACCACTCCAGCCTTCCTGTGTGCTACCACTACAGCCTTCCTGTCTGCTACCACTGCAAACTTCCCGTCTGCTACCACTGCATCCTTCCAGTTGGCTACCTCTGCAGGTACTGACTACAGTTCCCAGAGGTCTGTGGGGAAACGCCAGTTTTGTAAACTTGGACTTTGCTGGAAAATCTGCGACTCAGCCTTCTTGTCTGCTACCACTGCAGCCTTCCCATCTGCTACCACTGGAGCCTTCCTGTCTGCTACCACTACAGTCTTCCTGTCTGCTACCACGGCAAGTACTGACTACAGTTCCCAGAGGTCTGTGGGAAAACACCATCTCTGTAAACTTGGACGTTGCTGGGAGATCTGCGACTCAGACTTCCTGTCTGCTACCACTGCAGCCTTCCCGTCGGCTACCACTGGAGCCTTCCTGTCTGAAAACAATGCAAACGTCCTGTCTACTACCACTACAGCCTTCCTGTCTGCTACCACGGCAAGTACTGACTACAGTTCCCAGAGGCCTGTGGGGAAACGCCATTTTTGTAAAATTGGACTTTGCTGGGAGATCTGCGACTCAGCCTTCCTGTCTGCTACCACTGCAGCCTTTCCGTCTGCTACCACTGGAGCCTTCCTGTCTGCTACCAATGCAGACTTCCTGTCTGCTACCCCTACAACCTTCCTATCTGCTACCATTGCAGCCTTCCTGTCTGCTTCCACTGCAGGCTTCCCATCTGCTACCACTGCAGGCTTCCCGTCTGCTAGCACTGTTACCTTCTCGTCACTTACGACAGCAGCCTTTCCTTCTGCTACCACTGCAGCCTTCCTGTCTGCTACCAATACAGCCTTCCTGTCTGCTACAACTGCAGACTTCCCGTCTGCTACTACTGCAGCCTTCCAGTCGGCTACCTCTGCAGGTACTGACTACAGTTCCCAGAGGTCTGTGGGGAAACACCATTTTTGTAAACTTGGACTTGGCTGGGAGATCTGCGACTCAGCCTTCCTGTCTGTTACCACTGCAGCCTCGTATCTGCTACCAGTGCAGTCTTCCTGTCTGCTAACACTGCAGGCTTCCCGTCGGCTACCACTGCAACCTTCTCGTCTCCTACGATTGTAGCCTTCCCTTCTGCTACCACTTCAGCCTTCCTGTCTGCTACCACTACAGCCTTCCTGTCTGCTACCACTGCAGCCTTCCAGTCTGCTACCACTGCAGCCTTCCTGTCTGCTACCACTGGAGGCTTCCCATCTGCTACCGCTACAGCCTTCCTGGCTCAGAGGGTCAAGAACTCCAGCCCATTCAGTGTGGATTGAGGGTCAATATCAAGAAGACAAAGATTCTCACAACTGGACCAATTGGCAGCATCAGGATGGATGGTGAAGAGATTGAGATTTTTCACACCTTTGATTTCCTTGGCTCCACAGTCAACACTCTTGGCACCAGTAGCCAGGAAATTAAAAGACGTATTATGATGGGAAAGTCTGCTGTTAGGGACCTATCCAAAGTACTGAAGAGCAATGATGTATCTCTGGAGACCAATGTGCATCTGATACAGGCTGTGGTCTTTGCAATCACTTGTTATGCATCAGAGAGTTGGACGATGACCAAGGGGGCTAGAACAAGAATTGTCTTTGAGCTGTGGTGCTGGAGAAGAGTATTGAGGGTACCATAGACTGCTAGGGAAACAAACAGATTCATCCTGGAGAGTGTTAAAGCGGGCAGCTGCTTGAAGGCAAGGATTCTGGGCTCCTTCTGACATAATTTGGACATGTAAGGAGAGACCAGTCCTTGGAGAGGGACATCATGCTTGGTAGAATGGATGGACATCCCAGGAGGAGAAAGCCCTCTACGAGGTGGATTGATTTAGTTACTGGAGTAATTGGGATGGGAGTGGCAGAGACAGTGTAATTGGCATAGGACAGAGCAGAGTTTAGGGTTGTTGTACATAGGTTCACTATGAGTCGCAAGGGACTCGACGGCACATAACAACAACAACTACATATTCCATGTGGAATAGCTGAGTCATATGTTCAACTTTTTGAGGAAAAACCAACCTGCCTTCCAGAATGGTTGTGCCATTTTACAATTCCATCAACAATGAGCTCCTTTCTTGTCACATCCTCCCCAGTATTTATAACTTGCTTCCCTGTTCAACTTTGCCACTGTTACTGGAGTGAGATGGTACCTCATGGTGGTTTTGATTTGCATTTCTCTTATTGTCAGTGATTTGGAGCATTTCTTCATGTGTCTGTTTGCCATTTGAATATCTTCCTCTGTGAAAATTCTTTCAATGTCCTTTACCCATTTTGGAATTGGGTTGTCAGTCTTTTTCTTGTGGAGGCCTAGGAGTGTTCTGTAAACTTTTGTTAAGAGACTCTTGTCTGAGATGGTATTACTAAATGCTTGTTCCCAGTTGTTAGGTTTTCTTTCACCCTGTTGGAAAAACTTTTAGATGTACACATGGATTTAATCTTTATAAGGCCTTATGTATCAATTTTATCATTTTCAGAGTATGCATTTCTGATTGTATTTGGTTGTCTCTTTTTATCTTGGACTAGTACTTCTAAGCTTGATCCCAGTTTGTCTCTTTATTGGTTTGGGCTTTACTCCCAGGTCTCTGATTCACCTTCAGTTAATTTTTGTGTATGGTGTCAGATGTGGATCCTATTTCAGCTTTCTACAGGCAGAAGTTCAGTTTTGCCAGCACCATTTGTGGAGGAAGTTATCATTTCCCTATTTGATAGCTTTAAATTCCTTACTGAATATCAGTTGACCATAGATAACTGGGTCTATTCCTGGGTTCTAAATTCTACTCCATTGTTCTATGTGCTTGTAATTGTACCAGTACCATGTTGTTCTGGTTACTACTGCTGTATACCTCCTTTTTGTTTCTCAGAAGTGTTTGCTTATTTGAGGTCTCTTGCCTCTCCAAATAAATTTAATAATTTCTCTTTCTATTTCCTTGAAAAATGAATTTGGTATCTGGGTTGGTATTGCACTGAACATGTAGATTGCTTTTGGTAGGATTGTCATTTTCACAATATTGAGTCTTCCTATCCATACACAGGGCACATTTTTTTTCATTTCTTTAGATTTTTTTATTGTATCTTGCAGAAATATTCTGTATTTTTCTTTTGTATCTCTAGTTCAGTTGACTCCCAAATATCTCAATTTGTGGTTGGTTATTGTAAATGGTATTGTTTTCTTGGTTTCCTTTTCTGAGTTCTCTCTTTTACTGTAGAGGAATCCTATTTTTTTTCTATAATTA
>NW_006400126.1:1396502-1420695 GCF_000299155.1 Elephantulus edwardii
AATCCCAAGGACAGTCCCATTCTACAACAGTGGCATCATGTAATATTTGTCCTTTTGTGACTGGGATACTCCACTCAGCATAATGTTCTCCAGAGTCAATCATTTTGAATAATATTGCATGAGTTCTTTGTTTTTTAGAGGAATCCTATTGATTTTTGAATATCGATTTGTTATCCTGCCATTCTACTAAATTGGCCCATTAACTCTAACAGGTTATTTTGATGAATATTTCAGGTTTTCTGTGTACAATATCATAGCATCTGCATATAGTGACAGTATAACCACCCCTTTACCAATCTGGATGCCTTTTAATTCCCTCTCTTGTCATATTGCCCTCACAAGCACCTCCAATGCAATATTGAAAAGAAGTGGTGACAGTGGGCATCCTTGTCTGGTTCCTGTTTGAAAGGAAAATGTTTTTAGTCTTTCTCCATAGAGAATGATGTTGGTTCTTGGTTTTGCATATATACTTTTCACTATGTTGAGGGCACTTCTCCTTGAGTTTTTAACTGTTTCAGGTACTCCATGATGTTTTTCTTGACAATAAGAACTGAAGTTTGATCTTGGCAGTGCATAATAAGGATTCAATCAGGTCCCACTAGAAGCTTCTCAAAGTTCCAGGAAATATCATTGACCTTCATGGGTTCCCAAAAGAATTGGTGTTTTGACCTATAAAGTTCAGAGGTGGGAAGGCAGGAGTTCTTCAGGAAAGTAAAGGTCTTCTGTTCTTTTTCTCTTTTCACATTCCCTTTCTCAAAGAGCTAAAAATTGGAAACAAAGACCTCATCTGGACTCACATAATTGAGTCCAGAAAGGATCTCTGTGTTTCATCCTGGTTCTTGTTTTCCAAATTGGTTTCAGGAAAAACCTAACAAAATTAGATCAAAAGCCTTAATTCAGCTCCTTTTGTACTGCATTCAATCCAGGATACTAAACTGTCAAATCTCATTACGTGGCCACATTGAAAAAGAGGACATTCTTGCCTGCCTACAGTTTGAAATGGATATATTCTTCATTACTGAAGATGAGGGCTCCATATTCATAGATGGTGCCTGTCACCCCTTGTGGCAGTCCATCTTCATTTCCTGATTAGAGCTCAGCTGGACAAAGCCTACCAGGAAGGACAGTTAAAGGTAAGAAGTCCAGGACTGCCTGGCCATAACTCCTACTAAGAGGCTCTAGCCAGTCTAAGTGCTTGCTTGGTATACAATTTTTTTCCAGCCTTTGATTTTGATTCCATCATTCTCTTTGTGTCTTAAATGTGTCTCTTGTAGACAGAATATTAATGATCTTTATTTTTTTATTTATTTTGCTACTCTCTTGACTGATGCATTTAGTGGTGTCAAATTAAATGTGGTTATTGACAGACAGGCTAGGTTTTATCATTGTCATTTTGTTGTGTTTCCTTTTTTGTTTTTTCTAGTTACTATGATTCATCCACTTTCTTTGCTGTCTCTGTGTGAAGGATTTTCCTTGAAAGTTCTTATAGATTGGTCTTATTTTCACAAATTCTTTAAGTTCCTTCTTTTCTGCAAAGGACATAATTTCTCCTTCAAATTTCACATAGAACTATGCTGGGTACAGGATCCTTGGTTGGCAATTGTTTTCTTTCAACTTTCTGTATTTACTATCCCATTTTCTTCTTGCTTGCACGATTTTTTGCTGAGTAATCAGAACTTAATCAATTTCTTTTTCCTTTGTAGGTAATTCTAAATTTTTCTTGTGCTGATTTTAGTATTCCATCATTACCTTTTATTTTGGATAATTTGACTATGTTATATCTTAATGGTTTTCTTTGTGTGTCTAATCTTCTTTTTATTAACTGAGCTTCTCAAATGTGGATTTCCTTGTTCTTCCTAACACCTGGGAAGCTTCTTCTAGTACCTCTTCCACAATTTTTTCAGTGATTGCCCTATCTTTTCCATCTTCTGGAATTCCATTGCTATTTATGTTGTTCCTTTTGATGTCATTGCACATGAGTCTATGAGTCTAATGTTTTCTTAATTTCTTCATGTCTCCTCTCTGATTTTTTCTTCTAGTATGCTTCTATTGAAATAATTATCTTCTACCTCACTGACTCTCTGCTCTATTTCTTCTGTTCTACTTTTTGTCCTTTCAAGATGTTGGACGTTCTGCCATATTAGTCTTAATATTCTGGATTGCATTTTCGTTATTTCCGGTACTGTGCTAGCTGTGCCTCTCTATCTTGTGATTTTTTTTTCAAGTTCTTGTACCTCTTTATATTCAGTTTCAATTCTTTCTTCCTTCCTTTGCATTTTGTTTCATAGTTGTCTAAGTTTCTCCTCACCAATATATTTCTTCTGGCTTCATGTTTCTGGAGTGTTTGCTTTCTTAATAGCTTCTATTGTTTCTTCCATCATTTGCACCCTCTTTCATAGCACTTCAAATAACTCCTTCTTAATATATTTCTACTTGCTCTCTAACTTTAGGTTATTCCCTTTATTTTTGGACTCTATTGTTTCTTCATGCATTTGCACTTTCCTTCATAGTTGCACAAATGTTTCTATATCAACATCTACCCTCTATCTCTTAATTCTGGGGTATTCACTGAGTCTGCAGTTATTTTCTGGTTTTCTGGGAGAAGGGTTTTTTTTCATTTTTTAGTGTTTGAAGCTGCCATCTGCTTTCTTGACATTATGAGAAATTTTTCTTCATAAGGATTAGGCCATTTCTATTGTGTCTGCTTAAGTTATTGTAGTTCTTTATGATGTTATACATGAAGTGACAGCTTAAAATAGTCAATCTGTTGAGTTAGTCACTCATTCTACTGAAAGTTTTACTTCTGGGAAAATTTTCCTTTCCTAAAATCCTTCAGGTTCTCTCTATTCGGTACCTCAGTCCTTCATGAATCTCATTTAATGTAGTCCCCTCTCCCAAACTCTATTGTCCTTCTTTATCTATGGAATATCTCAGTGGGGCAAGACTAAGTGCTCCATTCTAGCAGATTTTGTACAGTGTTGTTTCAAGTCATCTCTTTTTCTTGCAGCTCAATGTGTCAGGTGAGAAAGCTGAAAAAAAATATTTCTCTCCTTGTAGCTCTATGTCCAAAATTTCTTGTCCTGCTTGGCACAGGAGATGGACTCCCAGTCCCAGAGGCAAAAATCTCCCAATGGGAAGTTTCAGCACTTTCCCTCTCCACAGTCACCTGAAAGTACTGGGAAGGAGAGTCTCATCTGATCAAAACTTCTCTACTGAAGTTTAATGTCTTAATTTGTCTCTAGAGTGGACTGTGATCAGGGGTGCTACCTTAAGCAATTTGCTTAAAGGGATCTTAAGTCAACCTTCCATCTCACAGAGAGCTGGGGAAGTCTTTATCCTGCCTATACCTTTCAGTTCCACACTCTCTTGTCCTGTTTGGTTCCTACAATAGCCCTGCACCTGTGCAGGCAAAGATACCCAAATGGAGGGATCCTTTCCCAGGAAAATTTCAGTCCGTTATCTTCCCACAAGCACCAGGAAGTGTTGGCTCTGGGGAGGAGTGTCTCAACCGACTAAGTCTTCTCTCCTGAAGCTTAATATCATCCTGTGTCTTTGGAGGGGAACGAGATCCGGGTGCCAACTTAAGCAGTTTATGTGCAGGGAGAGTCTTAAGTCAGCCCTCCCTCTTGCAGAAACCTGGGAAAGTCCTTCCTTTGCTTGTAGCTCTCTACCTAAAATTTCCTTGTCCTGTTTGGCCCCTAGGGTGGCCTCACAGCAGTGAAGGCAAGAATCCCCAAATGGTACCCTGTATTCCTTGAGTTTAAAAATAGACCTAGTCATGTATTGAAATTCATTGGAATAAATATATTAAGTAAATATATCTGTGCTCAATAATTGAGTTAAATATGTTAGATAACAAAAAGGAACAACACAAAGCTATGAATATGAGATCTTAGAACTCAATTATCTTATAATAAAAGGAGAAATATTAGCCACTGTTTTTAAAAATAACCCTGAAAAAGTATTAAATCCATACCACAGATGGACAATTTGTAAAAGATTGGAGGACTGGAGACAGTTCAGAATGTAATCAAGTCATTTAATATTTTATCTCACTTTCAGTCTGGAAGTTTCACTCTCCTACCATTTATTTCACTTCTATGATTATCATCTATTTATTCTCTGAATTCTAAGTTCTATGAAAATTGAAATTGGTCTTTCTTCATCCCATTATTATGAGTTTTAGGGAATTCTGGAGGTCTATTGATAAAAAGCTGCACTGTAATCCCTAAGACACATGTTAATTGTCTCTAAAAATTGACTGGAGTCAGTGACAGACCTATTCTGACTCAATGGCACACAACAAAAACATGAGTTCTAAGTATTGTCATCATTATTATGTATCATTGAGTCAATTTCAACTCACAGCGACCCTTTGCACAATAGCTCTGAACTCTGCTCCATCTTGAGCCAAGCTCACTGTCTCTGACACACCTATCCCATTTTTCCTAATGTGTTAATCATCTCATCCAGGGTCTTGCACTCTTCCACTGTCTCTGCACCCTTTCAAGCATCGTGTCCATCTCCAAGGATTGGTTCCTCCTGACTACATGCCAAAGTCTTTGAAACAGAGTTTCAAAGTCTTTACCTCTAGGATTTTAAAATCCTTGTCTCCTGCACTCACACCTGTTTATTCCCTTGGCAGTCCATGGTATGTTCAATGCTCTTCATCAGCACCACAACTCAAAGTCATCTCGTAGATAAGGAACACTAGTCTCTAGCCTGACATCATTGCTCTTTAGCACTCTGGAGAGGTCCCTGACAGTAGATTTCCACCAAAGCAATTAATCTTTTGATTTCCTGACTGCTGGTGCCGAAAGTGTAAATTGTGGGATTGAACAAACTGAAAATGTTAACAATCTCAACCTCTTCTCCAACTCCCATGATGCTGTCAAATGGTCAAGTGGTAAGAATCATTGCTTTCTCAATGTTGAGATTCAAACTATATTGAAAACTACAATCTTTGATCTTCCACAGCAAATACTTCATATCCTTCTCAATTTCTGCAGCCAAGATTGTTGTATGATGCAATAATATAATTTGCATTAAGCAGATTATTGAGAAGTCTTCCACCAATGCAGATGCCATAATCCTTGTCATTAAGTCCAAACTCCTGAATGATCCCTTCTGCTTATATATTGAAAAGATGTGGAGACAGGACACATCTCTGACACACTTTTTTCATGATTTTGAACTATGTCGTGTTTCTTTGCTCTGATGACTGCTTCCTGGCCTAAATATAGTTTCCCATGGGCACAATCAGTTATTCTGGGATTCCTGTTCTTCTCAATGTTCACCCCAATTTGTTGTGATCCACATAGTGAAATGTCTTTGCATAATCAAGGACACACAGATAGAAATTCCTCTGGTAGTTTTCAGCCAAAATCTATCTGACATTGGCTATGATGTCCTTAGTGCCATTGCCTCTTCTAAATCCAACTTGTATTTCTGTTATTTCTTTGCTGACGTACTATACCAGTCATTTTTTAAAAACATATTTTTCAGTAGGATTCTGCTTGCATGTGTTATTAGTGATATTGTTTGATAATTTCCACACTCTGTTGGATCACTTGTTGTTGTTGTTGTTGTTATGTGCCGTCGAGTTGCCTGCTACTCATAGCAACCCTATGTACAACAGCCCTAAACTCTGCTCTGTCCTGTGCCAATCGCACTGTCTCCGACATACCCATCCCGATTACCCCAGTCACTGAATCAATCCACCTCATACAGGACCTTGTCTCCTGTGCCATCCCTCCATCCTCCCAGGCATGATGTCCCTCTCCAAGGACCGGTCCCTCCTTAGAACATGTCCCAAGTATGTCAGGTGAAGTGTCAGGATCCTTGCCTCCAAGGAGCAGCCCATTTAACTCTCTCCAGGATGAATCTGTTTTCTTAGCAGTCCATGGTACCTCAATACTCTTCTCCAGCACCAAAGCTCAAAGGCATCAATTCTACTTCTATCCTCCCTAGTCATTGTCCAACTCTCTGATGCATAAAAAGTGATTGCAAAGATCATGGCCTGTATCAGACACACCTTAGAGACACCATTGCTCTTCAGTACTTTGGAGAGGTCCCTAACAGCAGATGTTCCCATCGCAATGCATCTTTTAATTTCCTGGCTACTGGTGCCAAGAATGTTGGCTGTGGAGCCAAGCAAACTAAAGCACTTTTTTTTTAGAATAGAAACAAATATAAATTTCTTCCAGCCAAGCAAACTAAAGCACTCTTTCTTTAGAATAGAAACAAATATAAATTTCTTCCAGTTTTTGGCCATGTGATTGTCCTCCAGATTTTTTGGAACAATTTGGTGAGTACATGCAGGGTAGTTTTTGTTTGTTGAAATGTGTCAATTGCTATGCCATCAATTCCTAGAGCCTTGTTTTTTGCCAAGTCCTTCACAGAAGCTTGAACTTCCTCCTCCATGACCATGATCTCTTGATCATATTTTGTTTCATGAAATTCTTCTGTATCACCCAATTCTTTCAGGTATAATGACTATGTGTACTCTTCATAATTGTATGCTTTCTGGCTTATTCAATATGCTGCTGACTACATCCTTAAATATTGAGTTTGTTCTTACTCCTTCAGCTTGAGAAATGGTGAGCAAATTTGTCCCTTTTGATTTTCTTACCTCAGCTCTTTGCAAATTTCATTATAATACTTTTCTTTGTCTTGCCAAACAACCCTTTAAAACTTTCTGTTCAGCTCCTTAACTTCTTGACTTCTTCTCTTTATTTTGGCTTCCCTGCATTCTAGTGCAGTATTCAGACTCTTGATATTTATCTTGGGGTTTTTTTTCTTCCTCCTCTATGTTTGCAATGACTTTTTGCATTCTTCTTGGGTGATATTCTTAATATCCTCCCTTAGCTCCTCTAGTCCTTGTTCATTAGTGCTCAAGGCCTTAAGCTTGTTCCTGAGATGGTTTTTAAATTCAGACGGGTTAGAATAAAAATAAAATTTTGTTTCAGATGAGGTCCATGGGTACAGTTTCCATCTGTGTTTTCTTTTGAATTTATGTATGAGTAGTTTATGGCTTGTCGCACAATCATCACCTGACTAAGCTTTCACAGCTGATTTTTAGCTTCTCCAACAATTCTTTCCACAGATATAACAAATTTGAATCCTGTATACACCATCAGGTTTGTCCTGGAGAGGGTTAAACCAGATTGCTCCTTGGAGGCAAGGATTCTGAGGCTTCGTCAGACATACTTTGGACATGTTTCAAGGAGGGACCAGTCCTTGGAGAAGGATGTCATGCTTGGGAGGGTGGAAGGACAGCGCATGAGTGGAAGACCCTCAATGAGATGGATTCATTCACTGGGGTGATGGGAGTGGGTGTGTCAGAGGCAATAAGATTGGCACAGGATAGAGCAGGGTTTAGGGCTGTTGTAAATAGGGTTGCTATTAGTTGCAGGCTACTCAATAGCACAAAACAGTGATGACAACAACAACTATCAGATGAGGTCCATGAGTATAGTTGCCATCTATGTTTCGGGTCCCCCCCCTTTTTTAATTAATATTAATGAAAGTTTACAGAGACTTTGGATTTCCATTTCTTCATTTACTGTTGCAATTTTCACCCTGCCCCCCCCCAATTCTCTCCACTCTTCGAAAAGTAAAATAAAATTTTTTACATTGTTATACAATCCCTCCCCCCAAGTCCTCTCCACTATGCTACCTTCATTCTGAACTCCTGTCATGGCAATTATACCTAATCATATATCCCTTTTTAACAGTTCTCTCCCTCATCTGTTTCAATGAAGTATACGTTATTTATCCTCTCTTTTTCAGTCTCCCTCCAACTCCTACATCAGCCCTCTTTTATAACAGTGGCATTATGCAGTATTTGTCTTTTTGTGACTGAGATATTTCACTCAGCATAATGTCCTACAGGGTCACCCATTTTGTATAATATTTCATGAGTTCCTTGCTTAACAGTGCAGTATAGTATTCCATTGTGTGAACATAATAGATCTTCTCTAGCCATTCGTTTGCTGACGGACACTTTGGTTATTTCCAAGTCTTTGCTATTATGAACAAAGCTGCAATAAATATAGGTGTGCATATATCTGTTTGGGTGGCAGTTATGGTTTCTTTAAGGTATATTCACAGTAGTGGAATTGCTGGGTCAAATGGTATTTCTATTTGCAACTTTATGAGAAAGTGCCATACTGCCTTCCATAGTGGTTGCACCATTTTGCACTCCATCAACAGTGAATAAGGGTTCCAGTTTCTCCGCAACCTCGCCAGCATTTGATGTTTAGTGCTCTGTTAAATGTTGCTATTCGTATTAGGATGAGATAATATTTCACACTTGCTTTGATTTGCATCTCTCTTAGAGCTAGGTATTTTTAACATTCCTTCATGTGTTTGCTTGCCATCTGAATGTCTTGTTTGGTGAAGTGTATGTTCATATCTTGTGTCCATTTTTCAATTGGATTGTTTACCTTTATCTTGTTGTGGTTCTCAAGTATTTTATAAATTCTAGATATAAGTCCCTTATCTGATATGTCATTACCAAATATTTTCCCCAATCTGTGGCTTCCCTTTTTACCATGTTGGAGAAGGTTTTGGATGTGCCTAGGGATTTGATTCTTAAAAGGTCCCATTCATCTATTTTATCCTTTCCTGGTTGTAGATTTTTCAGGATGCTTGAGAGACTAACTATGTTGTGGATAAGGGCTTCTAGATTTCTTCCAAGCTTTTCTTTAATGAAGTTTATGATCCTTGGTTTTAGTCCTAGGTCCATGATCTGCTGTGAGTTGTTTTTTCTGTGTATGGAGTGAGGTGTGTACCATCTGTGTTTCTTATAAAAGGTATTTGCATTGAATAAACTGTAGTATGAAATCCTATCTTTCTATTCCTAGCCTCATTTCTATCACTCGTGGTTTTCTGACTACTGATCTTTCTCCCTTGTTTCCAATTTTTACATTTTAGTCACCAATTATTATTAATGTATCCTGGTTCCATGTTCTATTTCAGACTGCAAAAGTTGGTAAAAATCTTCTATCTCTTTCTCTTTGACTCTGATTATTGGTGCATATATTGAATGAAAGTGGTGTTTAAAAGTCTTTCTTATATGTGTGTGGATATTACCCTGTCAAGACATTGTTTTTCAAGTTGTATCTAGAAATGATCTTTTAAACTATGAATGTGACCCCACCTTTATATTCCCAGTGTAGTAGATAATCTGATTGTCTGATTAAGAATGCACCATGTCAATCCATTTCATATTGTGAATGCCTAATATGTCAATATTTATACATTCTATTTCTTCCTCAATGATGTCCAATTTTTCTATATTCATATTTCTCACATTCCACATTGTAATCACTAGTGTCTTTTTCTAACTGCTCCTCTTCCTTTGTGAGGCTCAGTATAATGGCTTGGTCTCTAGTGCCATATCTGATAGTCTAATCTAAGTGTGCTCTCCTGTACATAGGATTTTTGAAGTCATGTTATTTCGGAAGTAGATTATCAATCTTTCTTCTTAGTCTGTCCCAATCTGAATGCTCAGCTTTAGAGTAATATCTGACAGGGAAGGTTTTCTTCTCAACAAAGTGTATTAAAGACACTTTCAGATTACATAGCCAACAGATTCCATATTGGTTCAGCCTCCCCTTTGGTGTATGTAATGGCTCATTCACTCCTATCTGCCCACCAGCATCCTTCTCTGTTTTCCTCACCTCACCGCACCTCATCAGCACCTCTCTTCCACCTCCACTCAACTATTCCCAGTATGATGTTCCAGGTCTCTGTCCACTTCTGTCCACTCATCATCTTTCTACTTCCCTCAGGGCAGGTACAGAGCAGGGTTTTGGAGACAAGGATAGGAGGGCACACATCATCCTGGGTGAGAGCAGAATTATATAAAAAAATACAACACAATCACCAACACACAAGGTACTACATGCTCAAAATTCTGCTCAATGAACAAGGATGTCAGTTTAAAGATGAAGATGAACTTGATGCAAACATGGTCTTTCCAATTACACTCTATGTATCTGAAAGATAGGCAATTAATAAAGATGACAGAAGCAGCAATGCTTTTGAATTCTGATGTTGAAGTTGAGTACAGAATATTCCATAGAGTGCCAAGAGAACAAACAGGCATGTTTGTTGAAAGTGCAACCAGGGTGCACTTTGGCAGCAAGGGTGGTGAAACTTCATCTTAAATACTTTGGACATGTTATAAGAAAACATGGACATGTCCTTGGAAAAATATCATAATGTGAATGATGGAGTGTCAGAGAAGCAAAGGAAAACACTCAGCAAATTGAATTGGCACAATGTCTTTAAAAATGGGCTCAAGAACCCATTTATAAGTGATAGTGATGACAGCAAGATGGGGTAAGGTTAAAATCTACTATTCCTAAAGTCATTATGAGTTGTAATTGATTTGATTGCACCTAACAACACAACAATAATAACAGTATGAACAGATCATTCAAGAGGCTGGACTTAATGAGAAGGAATGTGGCATCAGGACTGGAGGAAGACTCATCAACAATTTGCTCTATGAAGATGACACAACCTTGTTGAAGTTGAGGAAGACTCATCAACAATTTGCTCTATGCAGATGGCACAAGCTTTTATAGCAGAAGCTGAAGGATTGCAGGCTTCAATATTGATTGAATTTCAACATTAAGAGAACAAAGATTCTCACCACTAGGTCAATTGACAGAACCCATTATAGATGGAGAAAAGATTGAGGTTGTTAATGATTTCAGTGTGATCGGCTACATTCTTGGCACCAGCCACCAAAAATATAAATGACCATCTCACTCCAGTAACAGTGGCAAAATTTAAGGGGACAGCAAGTAATAAATGTCGGAGACAATGTGGTGAGATAGGAGCTCTTATATACTGTTGGTGGGATTGTAAAATGGCACAACCATTCTGGAAGGCAGTTTGGCATTTCCTCAGAAAGCTACACAGAGAAATTCCATATGACCCAGCTATTCCACTGCTTGGAATATGTTGTTGTTGTTGCTGTTATGTGCCGTCGAGTCACCTGCGACTCATAGCAAGCCTATGTACAACAGCCCTAAACTCCGCTCTGTCCTGTGCCAATCTCATTGCCTCTGACACATCCATCCCAATTATCCCAGTCACTGAATCAATCCACCTCATAGAGGGCCTTCCTCTCCTGCGCCGTCCCTCCACCCTCCCAAGCATGATGTCCCTCTCCAAGGACTGGTCTCTGTCACTACATGTCCGAAGTAAGTTAGACGGAGCCTCAGAATTCTTGCCTCCAAGGAGCCACCTGGTTTAACCCTTTCCAGGACAAATCTGCTTGTTTTCCTAGCAGTCCATGGTATTCTCAATACTCTTCTCCAGCACCACAGCTCAAAGGCATCAATTCTCCTTCTATCCTCGTTGGTCATTGCCCAACTCTCTGATGCATAACAAGTGATTGCTTGGAATATACTTTGAGATAATGATAACTGAGGCACAAATGGAAACTTGTACACAAATGTTCATAGCAGTGTTATTCACCATCACAGGAACATGGAAACAGCCCAGATGTCCAACCACAATCAAATGGACTGAGAAATTATGGTACATTCACACAATGGAATACTACAGAGCATGCAGGAGCAATGATTTTTGTAAATTATTACCTAACTTGGGAGGGACTAGAGAGCATTATTCTGAGTGAACTAAATCAATCTCACAAGAACTAATATTGTATAAAGCCATTATTGTAGAATGAGTATGAAAATTCAAGGCATGGGGAGGGTGGAAGCAGAGGGATGAGGATGTGTGGGGGCTGGAGAATGATTAATCATAGGGTTGTATAGTTAGATGGGGGAGAGTGAGGAAAATTGGAAGAATCTGGTGTGAAAATTAATGCATTCAAATTTTGTAAATAAACTAGTATAATAAAAATAAAAAAGAAAATTCAAAATGCAAATTGCACTATAATTTCTCAATTCATTCAGTTGTAGTTGGACATTTGGGTTGTTTCCATATTCTTGTGATGATGAATAATTCTGCTGTGAATATTGGTGTACAAATCTCTGTGTCTCAGTTCTAATTTCCATGGGGTATATTCCTAGTAGAAGCAGGAGTGGCATCTACTTCCTAAACAACAGGCCTCTGGAAACTCTATGACTTTGATAAATGTCAATAGTTATAGAAAGGCTTCAGGCCTTATGTTCATAGGATCACTATGAGTCATGCTTGACTTGAAGGCAATCAACAACAACAACATATTCCATAGTAGTGGAATAGGTGGGTCACACAGAGTTTCTATGTTCAACTTTTTGAGGAAACACCAAACTGTCTTCCAAAGTGCTTGTAGCAGTCTACCATGCCACCAACAGTGTATTAAAGTTTTCACCTCTCCACATTCTCTCCAACATTTATTGCTTGCTGCCCTACCAAACTTTACCACTGCTACCAGAGTGAGATAGTATCTCATTGTGGTTTTGATTTGCATCTCTCTTACTGCCAGTGATTTTGAGCAGTTCTTCGTGTCCCTGTTTGCCATCCAAATGTCTTCCTCTGTGAAAAGTCATTCCATGTTCGCCCCCCCATTGTGTAATTGACATATCAATCTTTTTCTTCTGGAGGCCCAGGGGTGTTCTGTAAACCTTTGTTATAAGATACTTGTCTAAAATGATATTGTCAAATGTTTGTTCCCACTTGGTAGGTTTTCTTTTCACCCTTTGGAAAAAGTTTTCAATGAGCACAGAGATTTAATTTTTAGAAAGTTCCATTCATCAATTTTCATTATTTGAAATTTTTTGAAAATTTTAAATTTTCATGTACAATTTTGAAATCGTACTTTCTGGCTTTATTTGTCAGTCTTTTTATACCACAGACTAGGTCTTCTAAACTTGATCTCATTTTGTCTCTTATGAACTTTATGGTTTGGGGATTTACTCCCAGGTCTCTGATCTACCTTGAGTTGATTTTTAGGTATAGTGTTATTCAGCACCCAGAAGCAATGATTTTGAAAAATAGTTCGTAACTTGGGAAAGACTGGAGAGCTTTATGCTGAGTGAACTAACTCAGTCTCATAAGGACAAATACTGCATAAAACCATTGTTGTGAAAATAGAACAATAACTAGTAAAACACGTATGGGGACCCAAAGAAGGAAGAGGTGGGAGCAGAGAAGTGATGATGGGTGGGGGCAAACCCACAGAGTTTCAGTTTAGTGGGTGGAGGGAAAGGGTGAAGGAAATAGGAAGGATTCTGGTGAAAAGACAGGGTAATGGCAGACAAGGTTCAATGGTGATTAATTTTTTTTAGAACTTAATTCATGAGAATGATTGTATGAAACAACATATGAATGAAGAATAGTGTGAAACACAGTGCACATGAACTTTGTAAGCAAACCAATATAAAATTTAAAAATATGAAAAAAGACTAATATCATTGGTGAAGTGTGCTGTTAGACACCTTTTTAAAAGACTAAAGAGCAACAAGGTCAGTCCAGAGACTAAAGTGCACCTGATCCAGGCCATGATCTTTATAATTACTATGCATCAAAGAGCTAGACTGAGAATGATAGATGAAGAATGTATATATTTGAGTCATGGTGCTGGAGTGTTGATCTTACCATAAACTACTGAAAGAACAAACAGGTCTGTCTTGGAGAGAGTGAAACCAAGTTTCTTCTTGGAGGATTGGATTTTGAAGCTCCATCTTACATACTTTGGACACACGGCCAGAAGGGACCAGTCCTTTAAGAAGGACATCATGCTTGGAAAGGACAGGAGAAGACAATCCCAAATGAAATAGATTGACACAGTAACTGGGGTAAAGGGGGAATGTGTCTCAGAGGCTGGCTCAGGATAGGGCAGGGTTCAGAGCAATGACTCAATGGCACAACAACAACAATAACATAGTTGGGGGAAAGTGCAACCATTGTGATCCTTGGAGGCAAGAATAGTGAAGTTTTGTCTCATACACTTTGAGTGTGTTACTATAGGAGAGACAAGTCCTTGGAAAGGGATCTCATATTTGGAAGGATGAAGAGTCAGTGAAAGAGAGGAAAACCCTCAACTGGAGGTGTTGTTACAGCAATTGCAACAATGTGCTCAAGCGTGTCAGAGTTGATGAGTATGGCACAAGACAGGACAGGGTTAAGATCTTTATGTTTTCAATTTCACTTTTAATGACTTCCAGTTTTTCTAGATTCATATTTTATACATTTTATGTTACAATTGCTAATGAACATTTGCACCTATTTTTCCTCATTTTGATTGTTTCAGTATTAGTGCACTACCTCTAGTAGAATATCCTACAGTGTCCCTATATTGTTTATAGGGTTTTTGAAGTCCTGTTATTTCATAAGTGATTGTCCAATCCTGCTTCTAATCTGTCTTAAATCTGGATTCTCCCCCAAAACCTGTCATTTTTTTTCTAGCAAAAAATTCTCCAGTGAGACATTACATCTCATTTTAGAGTGAGACTGAATAATGTTTCCAGTATTAAGTATCTTTGAGTAAGCCCCTTCTGAAGGTGTCCACACTACTTGTACATGAACCAGTACATAGCTTCAGTGTCATAACAACCTGCCAGTCTTCTCAGTACAACAACTGGCAGACATGTGCTTAAAGACAAACTATAAACAAGAAAGTATAAACATAGCTAAACTGTAAAGTAAATAGCAACATGCAAATCATTCCCCAGTATAACAGATGGTTATATTAGTTATATTAGTGTTATAACCCTCAAAGCAAAAAAACACAGAAAGTGTATAGATATCATGCAAGCCCTAGTCTGTGCCATCTTCACCTGGTATCCCAGCCAGAGCCAGCCAATCAGTGAGCAAGGCCCTGAGACCCCTTTGTCTGTTCCATCTTTACCACAGAGGCTCAGCTAGAGCCAACCAATGCGCATGCATAGCCCTACAGCCTGCCTGCCTGCCTGCATCATCTTCAAATACAAAAGAGGAAGGAAATATTACATCTTTCTGTAATTTATAGGATTTATAAATTCTGTTTCCTTCTTCAGACAAAGGAATAAATGAAATTTCAATGTTTTGAGGAAAATGAACTTTTTCCTACCCAAATGGAAGACAGAATATCTTTAAATGTTATAGTTGAGATTAAGACAAATTGGATTGGATATGTAATGCTCTCTTGGTAACTAGTGTGTGGGTGCTACATCAAATATATCACAAGATATATAGACTAAACCAAGATATATTATTTTCTGGGTACATCTGACTTTTAGTGGAATAAATGTTTGACTCAGATACATAAGTATTATTTTGCAGTGCGAACACAAAGGTAAGCAGTTTGTATTCACCAGCTGCTGGAGGAGAAAGATGGACAATCTTCTTTCATGGCATTAACTGCCTCTGAAAACTCACTAGAGGGTCAGCTATGGGTCAGTTCCAACTATATGGTCTACAACATTACTAGTTATCATGCACTGTGTGCACTTACAAAACGATATACTATATTCTGAATCATTTTTCTCACAAAAAAAATCTTTAGTGATACATTATGTATCATTTTAGAGTGAGACTGAATAATTTTCCAGTATAAAATATCTTGGAGTAAGCCCTTTCTGAAGGGCTTCTATAGCTTTGCTCTTCACCTCCTGTAAGTTTTCTCTCATATTTCCTTATCTGAAATTATATAAATTTTTCTACTCTTTGGTGCTTTTGGAAAATCTCATGTGGCTTTCTAAATTATTTGCTCTACTCGCTGATTTGCAATACTAACAAACTGCCTTCAATTAATACTATACATTTTGCTCTTTGCCCATAATACCGCTTTGGATTAATGCAAACTGCTTTCTTCAATGAGCCAACATTGATCCTCACTGTGAACTTCTAAGCATCCATGCTTCACTTCATATCCCTTGGCACTTTTTATAAACAATAGCTAATTGTGCTATTTCATTGTTTATATTTTCCCCAGGAAGAGTTGGTTTCTATCATTATTTATTTTAGAATGAGTATTTGAAAATATTTCAATTGCTATTTGTACAATTATTGTTGTTTCCTTACTTTTCCAATTTTCCTTTTTTACTTACACATTTTCTTTTGGTTTATCCCATGACCCATAAATAATTTCAACACAATTCAACCACATTTATTCCTTCTTTCTTTAGGAGCATTCTTTGACTTAATTTGCTTTTTCATCTTCCAAAATACATAACCCTGCTTCTCAATCTGTAGCCAACCATTTATGCCAACTTTCTCATCGTCTTTTACAGATGCAAAACCCAACACACTGGAATATTTACTTCAAAATGCTTACTATTGTAAATCCAGATGGTTGTGGGATCCTAGTGTTTACATCAATTTGAAACAACCATCAAATTTCTTTATTCAATTAAGGAATAACAACACAGTGAATAGATCATTGATTATGTCATCAATGCCATTATTTATTTAATAAAAAGCAATAATTTATCAGTGGAAAATTATTATAGAATGTTACCTTAGGTTCAAGTGAGTCTTCATTTTCTTTTCTAAAAATTCAGTGTAGCTAATGTCATGGTGGTAGCATCTGAGCTTCAGTAACTCTATAAGGGTAATAGTCCACATCCATAACATAGACAGTACAAAACTAATTCCTGGTAAGCCAAACATTTCTCCACACTCCTTGCACGTACTTCCATCAATTCTAAAACAAACTGTTTTTCCCAGGGTTGTTACTGCTCTACTACTGCTGGAAATCCATTACACTGATCACACAGAACTCACAGATCATACTTATGATTACAGAGTTTCTTAGGATAGTTACCAGACTATAAATTTGAAACTGGGTACATTTCTTCAGTGAAGGCATCTTCTAAAATGTGACTGACAGTTGATTTGGTGAAGACAAAGGAAAATGAGCAAAGGACAATATGCAGTCTTTGTCATATCACCCACTATAAATGACATATGCTTGGATGTTCCTAGAAGATGTAGTTACTGTATTCACCTGCTAACCAAAAGGATATTTATTCAAGTTCACTCAGTTCTTTCAGAAGAAAAGCGTGAAGATTTACTTATAAATAATCAGCCACTCAATACTCTATAAAGTGCATCTCTGCTCTGACAAATAGGATGTCCCATATATTAACGGACTGCATAGTAAGTGGTGAGACATGAAAAGAAGCCTTCAAATAATATGTTAGGAAGAAATTATTGCAAACAATGGCAGAACAAATCCATTATTGCACCATCTGTGGTATGGAGATGTATTTCTACCATTCCAAGCATGAGGTTAAATTATAATATTCCAGTCTTTCTTTACCATATTCATTTTCCTTTTCTTGCTTTTCTCTTTTATTTCCTCCATTTCCAATATCTTATCTTTCCTTCAGGAGCATCTTATCCAAGGCATGATATTTTCAATAACCTCATACATATGTGAAAGTTAAATAAATCATTGATTTTAAAGAATTCTAGCATTCTAAATCCAGCCTCATTTCTGTCACCAAGTCCCTGTTTTTTGACTACTGATCCTTCTTTCCTGTTCCCATCTTTTGCATTTCAGTAACTTAATATTATTAATGCATCTTGATTGCATGTTTTTAAGTTTTAAAGCCACGTGAATTGCTCATTCTCATTCTATTCTCTGATCTTCTGTTATTTGATCCAACCAGAAAGCAATCAAAAAAGGGAGATTGAGCTGCTAAATTCTCTTGAATTCATTTTAGGTGGCTAGACTTCATTTCACATACAGTGAAAATTTTTCTTCAAAGACTTATTTGTTATTCATCCAGTAGTTCATGGTATAGTTAATATTGTTTGTCAATACTATGATTTACATGCACCAATTCTTCATTTATTCCCTGTCTTACAGTGTTACCATGACTTGTGTCAGGTGTATCTTTATTTTCAAAGGGATATGCTTACGTTTGAACATTTAAATGAAGTGTTTTCTAACTGATTACCTCGATGGAATATATAATTTGATTTCTTGACTGCTGCTTCTATTGACACCAATTATGAATCTAGGTAAAATGGTAACTTCAATTTTTTTCCCATTTATCATGGCATATTTTTAGTGGCCCCATTATGAAGATCTTTGTTTTCTTGATGGTTCTATACAATCAATATTGAAGACTATTGTCTTTAATCTTCTTCTGTGACACAAGTCTTTATTTTATTGATGGGCCTTCCTCTAATCTGGAAATCACATTTTTCTTCATATAGTCCAGCATCTCAGATTATTTGCTCACCATACAAATTGAATAGATACAGAGAAAGGATGCATATCCTGACACATACTTTCCCTGACACTCCTTTAAGAAATGTGAGAAGTTGGAGGAATCTTTCACATTTTGTGACTGGCATTTCTTTGATGCAAAAGAAAACTTAAAGAAAAGAACTGTCCAGCACATATCTCTGACATATCCATTAGAGAGTATTTAAAATTTTTACATCTATTTTAGAGACCCAGAGTGTCTGTGGCTTCTTGTTGCCTGGACATGGTGGACCGTGTGCACAAGTAATCACAAGTTTTTTGGGGTCATGAGCTTTTTTGAGCTTGTGTTTGATGTGCAGTACTGCTTTTCCCCTCAGGAGCTAGGTCTTTGAGGCTTGGCCTAAGATTTAAAGCAGACTTAAATCACTGAAGGGAGAGGAGAGAAGAAGGCGACCAGGTTGTTCCTTGGCATCCACTTCTGAAATGGCTTGCCTCCGGAAACTCTATTAACAGTGCTCAGGTCTTTCACTCACAGGGTGGCTATGAGTCGTCTATGACTTGACGGCACCTAACAACAACAACAACATTAGAGACTATGTAAAAATTTTAAGATTCCAGGTCAGTCTTCTCCTTAGAACTTTTAGATAAAAAAAATCAGTGCACCTCTCACTAAGAATTACTAAATACTGTCTTTTAGATCATTTCTTATAGACCTTATTTATACCTAATGTCAGTTATATATCCTGTCTCCAAACCTTTTCAATCATATGCAGAACAGATCACTTGGGAAGCTGGGCTTCATGTGGCATCTTGGTTGGAAGTAGACTCATCAACAACCTGCATTATGCAGACAACACAACTTTGCTTGCTGAAACTGAGAAAGACTTGAAGCACTTGCTGCAGCAGGTCAAGGACTTCAGTCTTCAATATGGATTGAAGCTCAACATCAGAAAAACAAAGATTCTCATCACTGGGCCAATTGGCAGCACCATAATAGATGGAGAAGAAACTGAGGTTCACTTGGCTCCACAATCAACGCTCTTGCCACCAGCAGTAAGGAAATCAAAAGATGAATTGCATTGCAAAAATCTGTTTTTAGGGACATCTCCAGATTACTGAGAGGCAACAGTGTCTTTCTAGAGACTAAACTGTGCCTGATCTTCGCAATTACTTGGTATGAATTAGAGAGCTGGACAATCACTAAGGATGACAGAAGAATAATCAATGGCTTTGAGTTGTGATACTGGAGAAGAGTCTTAAACATACCATGGACTGCCAAGAAAAGAAATAGATCTGTCTTGAAGAGGGTGAAACTACGTTTCTCCTTGAAGGCTAGGATTTTGAAGTTCTTTCTCCCATCCTTTGTGCAAGTGGCCAGGAGGGACTGATTCTTGGAGAGAGACATCATGCTCAGAAAAGTGGAAGGGCAGTACAGGATAGGAAGACTCCAGATGAGATGGATTACTACAATAACTGGGGCAATGGCAGAAGCTGAGTCTGAATCAGTGAGACTGGCTAGGGTCAGAGCAGGCTTCAGAGCTGCTGTACATAGATAGAGTCACTATGAGTCTCAGACAATTTGACATAACAACAACAAAAACAATATGCCTAAGATAATTTTCCTGCCTTTCTGTAGGTCTAGGTACAGAGTAGGAAAGAAGTATCTCTTTAAATACACATACATATGCACACAGAATTCCAAGAATGTTTCTGATTTTATTTTGCTCATTGCAAGGACAAGAGGGCTCTGGTGGCGTACTGAATAAGTACTATGCCGAAAACACAAAACGGGGGGTTTGAATCCATTGGCTGATCCATGAAAGACAGATGAACAATCTTGTCCAACGCAATTTACAGATTTTGAAACCATGGAAGGGTCAGTTATTGACTAGAATGTTCCAATGTGATGGCGATTAGCTTTTGCATATCTGAAGAAAGAGAGAGAGAGAAGGTCACAGAGGTCTATGTATAGAAACTGTTGAAATGACAAATGTTGGATTTCTATATTAAAAAAAATGGGTTTTAGAAAGACAGAGAGACCATGCATTAAAGTGTGAATAGTCCATAAGGTGATGTGTTTCACCTGGAATTATTTTTCCGTCCTAGATGGAAGGTCAAGTTTGTTTACTATTACTCCATTCTTAGTGTAAGTGGTGACTCTAGATGCAGACAAATCAGGCTTAGTTAGCCATGAGAACAGAAGGGTTCATGAGGAGGACCTGAAACACTTGTTGCAGAGGGTCAAGGAGTGCAGCCTCCAGTATGAAGACAAAGATTCTCACCACTGGACCAATTGGCAGCATCAGGATGGATGGTGAAGAGACTGAGATTGTTCACAGATTTCATTTGCTTGGCTCCACAGTCAGGAAATTAAAAGACGTATTGCAATGGGAAAGTCTGCTGTTAGGGACGTCTCCAAAGTACTGAAGAGCAATGGTGTCTCTCCGGAGACTAAGGTGCGTCTGATAGAGGCCATGGTCTTTGCTATCACTTGTTATGCATCAGAGAGTTGGACAATGACTAAGAGGGATAAAAGGAGAATTGATGTCTTTGAGCTGTGGTGCTGGAGAAGAGTATTGAGGGTACATGGACTGCTAGGAAAACCAACAGATTGATCCTGGAAAGGGTTAAACCAGGCTGCTCCTTGGATGCAAGGATTCTGAGGCTCTGTCTAACATACTTTGGACATATTGTAAGGAGGGACTGGTCCTTGGAGAGGGACATCATGCTTAGCAGGGTGGAGGGACAGCACAGGAGGGTAATGCACTCTATGAGGTGGATTGATTCAGTGACTGGGGTAATCGGGATGGATGTGTCAGAGACAGTGCAATTGGCACAGAACAGAGCAGAGTTTAGGGCTATTGTACATAGATAGGGTCGCTATAAGTCGCAAGCAACTCGACGGCACATAACAACAACACAACAGAAAAAAAACCAAAACAAGTATCTTGGTGATCCACAACACTTGCCAAGCACCTTTTGTCCCTCTGGTATCTCTTTTAGGGAAATAGAACTTGTGGACCATTCTCCACCCTGATTTCTTGCCTCAAGACAGTAATTGGCAAATTGCCATAATTCTAAATCAATGAAAGTGTTTATTAAGAAAATACATTCAAAGACTGTAAGCAATTAGTCCTTATTCATCATAACAAAAAACAAACATTACAAGAAGAATTAGCCTTGAGCTGAGGCACTATTATTAGATTTTGACCTGACTTGGAACCGGAAACAAGGAGGTGACATTACTCAAGGAGAAACTGGGATGAATAAGGGAAAAGCCTGCTTTCAGTGATTATTATCCCTCAAAGATACTTCAGGAAATGCCTATATAACAATAAATCTGAGCAGTCTTCATTCTTTTTTTCTTCTCTGTTATCCTGGGAAAAGAATATGGTGGAAAGAGATGAAATCATAATTGCATTCCATGTCAATGTAATTAAAACTTGTAAGGCAACTGTTGAGTAGGACTTCCTGGTTTCAAAGACACATGGAACAGATAACTTGACTCTGCTACCTCCTTGGGAGATTTATGGTAAGCACCATGAGAGAGAACAGCAGGTGAATAGAGGGGGGAAAAACAGATCTACTTTGTGTATGAGGGCCATGCCTTTGATGTAGATAGTATCTTTCTTTTTTTTAATGTCTCAAAAATGTAATCTGTTACACCCCGCAATTCTTTCTGACACTAACTGTTCTTTCTTCTACCCAAACTCACCCCCACCTCCCAGCACAAACCCCTAATCCATATTTGAGTTTAGCAATTTGCTGGAAGCTCTCAAAGAAGCGCATGCAAATATTCATGATGTAGCTATCTCAGGACAGGAAAGGGAGCAAGAAAGCTGCAATAAGTCTCAGATGCAGTCTTCTCATAGGCATGCAGGGATATACAACACCCCCAGAAGAACTAAGGATAGTGATTTGGACTATAACTTTTAATGGGGTGGAGTCTCAGAAGATCAAGGGGTAGGAAAGCCATTTTGAAAAGAAAACCCTCAATTCCACAGGGAATAAAGCATAAATCATGTTGTTTCTACATTATATTTGGCATCTTCTGTTGCTATTGAGAAACTTTCAGTCTACTTATTCTTTTCAAATTAATTTATATTTTAGCTTTACCTATTCACTATCAATGAGAGTGAGAGATTTAAACGTGTTTTTTACTTCTCAAATGTCAGTGGACAAAATTAAGAAAATATTGTTTTTAGCCCACCTGTAGGGCTCACTCATAAGTACATGAGTCTTAGAAGATAGAGTGGAAAACAAAAGGAGACATAAAATAGGAGTAACATATTTTGATCAGTCAAAGCTATGTATAGTTAATTAGGAAATTGTGAAAGTATTCACACAATTTGGAAAAAAAATCACTTATTGGAAAGTAAATTTGAATCCCCTCCTGAGTTGAAAATAAAAAAAGTATGAATAACAAGAAACACCGCAAAATGGAAAGGATAAACCTGGCCTGTCAACAATCACACTTAATGTGAATGGACTAAATATACCAATCAAGAGAAAAAGATTAGCAGAATGGATAGTAAAACAAAGCCCATCAATATATTGTCTACAAGAGAAACATCTAATAAAAGAAGAGAAAGACAGAATTAAAATTGAAGACTGGAAAAAAAGCATACCAAGCAAATGGCATCCACAGAAAAGCAGAAGTGGCAATACTAATTTCTGATAAAATAGACTTCAGAATGCAAATCACCATAAAGATAAAAAAGGCCACTACATAAGGATTAAAGGGACAATATATCAGCAAGACCTGACATTGATCAACATCTATGCACTAAATGATAGACCTGAAAAATGCGTAGAACAACTGCTAACAGAGTTAGAAGGAAATATTACCACAGCAGTGGTAGGAGACACACCACTTTCACAAAAGGAAAGATCAACTAAAATAAACAAACAAACAAACAAAACCCCCCAAAAGATGCAGAAGACCTAAATTTGACCTTGTGGATGTATTCTGAATATTGATCCCGACTAAAACAAAATTCACTTTCTATTAAAGTGCACATATTACATTCTTCAAAACTGATCACATATTAGGGCACAAAGCAAGCCTCAATTAATTAAAAGACATTGAAATAATACAAACTATCTTCTCAGATCACAATGTCATAAACTAGAAATTAAGAACAAGAGGATAAACTTTATAAAACCACCAAGGTGGAAGCTAAATAATGCCCTGCTAGAACACAATCTGGTTATAGAAGAAATTAAGAATGAAATAAAACATTTCCATGAAGCAAATGATAATGAAAATACAATGTATCAAAACCTCAAGAATATAGCTAAGGGAGCCTTCAGGGGATAGTTCATAGTAATAGACAAACACATAAAATCTAAGAAAGAAGCAAAGTTAATTATCTAACTCAACACCTTGATCGAATAGAAAAAACAACAACAATCTAACCCAATATCTTCTAGAAGAAAGGGAATTATAAGGACAAGAGTTGAAATCAGTGAGATAGAAAAGAGAAAGACAACTGAAACCATAAACAAAACCAGGAGCTACTTTTTCAAAAGGGTCAATAAAATTGACAAAGCATTGGCAAATTTATTAAAAGATACAAAGAAGAAGACACATGATTAAGGAATGAAAGAAGTGACATCAAAACAGATGCAGATAATTAAATCTATAATACTAGAATACTATGAAAAGCTTTATTCAGATAAATTTGAAAACTTAAAGGAAATGGACAAATTCCTTGAAACTCATTCCTTACCAGATTAACATGGTTAGATGCAGAACACTTGAATAGACTCATCACAAAAGAAGAAACTGAGCAGGTTATAAAGGCTCCCCCACAGTAAATGTCCTGGACCAGATGACTTCACTGTTGAATTCTACCAAACATTCAGATAAGATTTATCACCAGTTCTACTCAACTTATTTTTTTTATTAATAATTTAGTTTGTTTATTTTTCATTTCAATGAACATCTACAGAGATTTTGGAATTCCATTCATTCACTGTTGCACCCTTCTCCCCACACAAACTCCTCCCCCCCCATTTGCTCCTCTCCTTGAAAAGCAAAAGAAAAACTCCCTCATAGGTACACAATCCGCCCGC
>NW_006400126.1:1430499-1442203 GCF_000299155.1 Elephantulus edwardii
GCGGGGTGGGGGTTGCGAGCTGGGTCGGGGGGGAGCGATGCAATACCTGAAGATGGGGTTCATGGGTCAGAGCTGCAGGGGTGTGTCCCAATTCAAGTCCACACCCATCATCCACTGCGTCTGCGCACGGCACCTTGGCCAGTCCCAAAGTTCAGAGCTGAAGGTGGGGGTCGTGGGTCCTCAACTTATTTTTAAAAACATAGAAAAAGAAAAAACACTCCCAGAGACATTCTAGGAAGCAAGCATAACTCTAATACCAAAACCAGGCAAAGATATTACAAAAACAGAAAACTATGGATCAATATCTCTCATGAACATAGACACAAAAATACTTAACAAAATCCTAGCCAATAGAATCCAAAAGTATATCAAAGAAATGATACATCATGACGAAGTGGGATTGATAAGAGGTATACAAGCATGGTGAAACATAAGAAAAACAATCAATGTAATTCACCACATAACAAAGCAAATAACAAGAACCTTATGATGGTAGCAATTGATGCAGAAAGAGCGTTTGATAAAATCTAACACCTCTTCCTGATTAAGACATCAAATCATTCTAAATGGAGAAAGACTAAAAGCATTTTTCTTTAGAAGAAGGACCAGACACTGATGTCCACTCTCACCACTTCTATTCAATATTGTATTACAATATTGCCCTTGGTAGGGCAATATACAAGAGAAGATTGTTAAAATGTTGCTGTATGCAGATGAGTGAAAATTATTCAAAAACAACTGGAAAAACACATCAACAGAGAACTGCCAGATGTACTGGCTGGGTTTAGAAGAGGTAGTGGTACTAGGGATAATACACCTGATGTTAGATGGATCTTAGCTGAAAGGAGAGAATACCAGAGGAATGAATATCTGCACCTCATTGACTATAGAAAGGCATTTGACTGTGTGGATTACCACATAACTCTGAGAAGAATGAGAATCACAGAACATTTGATTGTGCTTATGCAAAACCTATACTTGGACCGGGAGGTAGTCAGCATAAAAGATGAAGGAAACACTGTATGGTTCAAAATTGGGAAGGGTGTACACCAGGGTTGTGTCCTATCATCATATCTTTCAATCTATACGCAGAACAAATCATCCGGGAGGCTGAGATCTCTGAGGAGAGAGTGGCATCAGGATTAGAGGAAGAATCATCAAAACCTCCATTACACAGATGACACAACCCTGCTTGCTGAATCTGAGGAGGACCTGAAGCACTTGCTGCAGAGGGTCAAGGACTTCAGATGGAAACTAAACTATCGATGGAAACTAAACATCAAAAAAACCAAAGATTCTCATCACTGAGCTGATTGGCAGCATCATGATAGATGGTGAAGAGATTGAGATTATTAACTGCTTTAGTTTGCTTGCCTCCACAATCAACACTTTTGGTACCAGCAGTCAGGAAATCAAAAGATGTATTGCACTGGGAAAGTCTGCTGTCAGGGACCTCTCCAGAGTACTGAAAAGCAACCATGTCAGTCTAGAGACTAAATTGTGCCTGATCCAGACCATGGTCTTCACAATTACTTGTTATGTGTCAGAAAGCTGGACAATGACTAGGGATAATAGAAAGAGAATTTATACCTTTAAGCTGTGGTGCTGGAGAAAGGTATTGAATATATCACCAACTGCCAGGAGAATGAATAGGTTCATCCTGGAGAGGGTGAAATCAGTATGCTCCTTGGAGGTAAGAATTCTGAGGCTTTATCTGACATGCTTTGGGTATGTTGCAGGGAAGGACCAATCCTTAGAGAGGGGCATCATGCTAGGAAGGGTGAAGGGAGAGTGGAAGAGAGAATGACCCTTGATGAGATGAATTGATTCAGTGACTGAGGTAGTGAGGGTAGGCTTGTCAGGGACAATACACTTGGCACAGAATAGATTTCTGTGCTATTTTACATAGGGTCACTATGAGTTGCAAGCAACTCGACTGTATATAACAACAACAATGACAACAACAGTAACATATGCAGATAATATGATAGTGTACACAGAAAACTCCAAGGACTCAACAACAACAACAAAACAGAGCTAATAAAACAATTTAGGAGAGTGGCAGGATACAAGATCAATACACAAAAATCATTGGAATTCCTCTATATTAACAAAGAGAACTCAGAGAAGGAAACGAACCAATACCATTTACAATAGCTATTCAAAGATTAAGATATTTGGGAGTGAACCTAAATAGAGACATGAAAGGTCTATACAAAGAAAACTAGAGAATATTTTTATGAGACACAATAAAAGACCTAAATAAATGGGAAAATGTTCCCTGTTCATGGACAGGAAAACTCAATATTGTGACAATGACAATCTTACCAAAGGCAATCTACATGTTTAACACAATCCCAATAAAGATATTAAATTCCTTCTTTGAGGAAATTGATAGGGAAAGTGTCAAGTTTATTTAGAGAGGAAAAAGACCTCGAATAAGCAAAGCAGTTCTGAAAACAAATTAAACGGGAAACATCACTTCCTTACCTCAAAACCTACTACACAGCAGTAGTGACCAAAACAGCATGGTACTGGTAGAATGACAGGCACATTGGCCAATGGAACAGAAGTCAAAACCCAGGAATGGACCTATCTATCTATGGTCAACTCATACTCGACTAGGAAATAAAACCTATCAAATATGGTGAAATGACCAACTCTTCAGTGAATGGTGCTGGCAAACTGGACTGCTATCCATAGAAAGCACATCTCACATCATAAACAAAAATCAAATCAAAGTGAATCAGAAACCTGGGAATAAAGCCCCAAATCATAAAGTTCATAAGAGACAAACTGGGATCACATTTAGAAGGCCTAGTCTATAGTATAAAGAGATTGTCAAATACAGCCAGAAATGCACAATCTTAACAGGATAAAATTGATAAATGGAACCTTCTAAAGATTAAATCTCCATGCTCATAAAAAACTTTTTCCAACACAGTGAAAAGAAAACCTATGGACTGGGAACAAACATTTGGCAGTACTATCTGAGACAAGGATCTCATAAGAAAACTTTACAGAATACTCTTGGGCCTCCAGAGGAAAAATACTGATAATCCAATTAAAAAATGGGCAGGGAACTTTTCACAGATGAGGACATTTGGATGACCAACAGACTCATGAATAAAAGCTCAAAATCACTGAAACTGTTACACATTGTTGGTGGGATTGTAAAATGGTACAACCTGGAAGTCAGTCTGATGTTTCCTCCAAAAGCTGAACATAAAAATTCCACATGACCCAACTATTCCACTGCTTGTAATATGCCCTGAGAAAACTCCCACCAAAATTGAAGTTTTAAAAGATGGCGCTACCCGGCTGATCACTGGAACTTGTAGTTTCTGTACCTGCTTATTTTATGCAGAGAGGATGGGGACAGCTGTGGGAAGAGCCCTGGCCTGGCCCTTGTCTGTCTGTGGCAGCCTCCCACCGATATCAAAGTTTTAAAAGATGACACTGCCCTCCTGACCTCTGGGACTCGTAGTTTCTATACCTGCGTCTTGTAGGCAGAGAGGAAGGGGACAGCTGTAGGAAGAGCCTGACCTCGCCCTCGTCTGTCTGCACCAGCCTCCCACTAAAAGCCAAGTTTTAAAAGGCGACACTGACCCGCTGACCGCTGGAACTCGTACTTTCTGTACCTGCAGGTTGTAGGGAGAAAGGATGGTGACAGCTGTGGTAAGAGCCCCAGCCCGGCGCCCTAGACTGCTGGCACCAGCCTCCCGCCAAAATTCAAGTGTTTAAAGGTTGTGCTGCCCTGCTTACTGCTGGGACTCATAGTTTCTGTACCTGTATGTTGTAGGCAGAGAGGAAGGGGACAGCTGTAGGAAGAGTTCCAGCCAGGCCCACATCTCTCTATGCCTGTCTCCTGCCAAAATCCAAGTATTTAAAGATACTGCTTTCCTGCTGCCTGCTCGGACTCGTAGTTTCTGTACCTGAGTTTTGTAGGCAGAGATGATGGGGACAGCTAAGGGAAGAGTCCCGGCCTGGCCTTTGTCTGTTTTAGCTGGACTCCCACAAAAATGCAAGTTTTTAAACATGGTGCTGCCCCACTGACTGCTTGGACTCATAGTTTCTTTACCTGCAGAGAGGATTGGGACAGCTTTGGGAAGATCCCTCGCCTGGCCCTCGTATGTCTCGATCAGTATTTCCTACTGTGAAGGAATTGAAAAACAAATTTAAGTCACGAGTGGCAATACTTAGGGATGCTTTCAGTGGAGTGTTAAATGATCCAAGAATTAAAAGAAGATTGAAGGAGTATACAGAGTCACTCTACCAGAAGGAATTTGCTGACTCAGATAAATGTCATTAAGCAACTTATGAGCAAGAGTCTTTGGTGATGAAGGAGGAAGTTCAAGTTGCTCTGAAAGAATTGGCATAAACAAGACTCTAGGAGTTGACGTCATACCAATTGACATATTTCAACAAACAGATGCTGCCCTGGGTATGCTTACTAAGTTGTGCCAAGAAATCTGGAGGTCAGCCAGCCGGCCAACTGACTAGAAGAGATAGATATTTGTTCTCATTCCAAAGAAAGATGACCTGACAGAGTGCAGAAATTATCAAACAGTATCATTAATAACACATGCAAGCAAGATTTTGCTGAAAATTATCCAAAAATGACTGGAGCATCAGAGGACTGCCAGATATGCAGGCTGGGTTTAGAAGAAGTCATGGTCCTGGGGATATTATAGCTAATGTTAGATGAACCTTGGCAGAAAGAAGAGCATACCAGAGGAATGTCTGTGTGTGCTTTATTGACTGTGCAAAGGCTTTTGCCTGTGTGGATCACAACAAGCTATGGCTGACTCTGAGAAGAATGGGAATCCCAGAACATTTAATTGTGCTTACCTGAAACCTATACTTGGAGCAAGAGGCAGTTGACAGAACAAAGCAAGGAGACACTGCATGGTTCAAAATTGGGAAGGGGGTTCACCAGGGATGTATTCTGTCTCCATACCTTTTCAATCTGTATACAGAACAAATCATCTAAGACACTGGACTGTACGAGGGGGAATGTGGCATCAAGACTGGTAGAAGATTCATCAACAACCTGCATTATGCAAATAACACAACCCTGGTTGCTTAAACTGAGAAGGACCAGAAATGCTTGCTACAGAAGGTCTTCTATATGGATTGAAGCTCAATACCAAGAAAATAAAGATTGCCCCACTGGGACAATTGGCAGCATCAGTATGGATGGTGAAGAGTTTGAGATAGTTAACACTTTTGGTTTGCTTGTCTTCACAGTTAACATTTTTGGTACCAGTAGCCATGATATCAAGAGATGAATTGTTTTGGGAAGGTCAGCTGTCAAGGACTTCTCCAGAGTCCTGAAGAGCAACGTTGTCAGGCTGAAGACTAAAGTGCGCCTGGTCCAGACTACAGTATTCACAATTGTTTGCTATGCATTGGAGAGCTGAACAGTGATGAGGGATGATAGAAAGAGAATTGTTGCCTTTAAGCTGTGGTGCTGGAGAAGAGTGTTGACTATACCATGGACTGCTAGGAGAATAAACATGTTTGTCCTTGAGAGGGTGAAGCCGGGCTCCTTCTTGGAGTCAAGGATTCTGAAATTTCATCTGACACATTTTGGGTATGTTGCAAGGAGCAACATGTCCTTGGAGAGGGATATCATGTTTGGGAGAGTGGAGTGACAGCACAGGGGAGGAAGACCCTAGATGAGATGGATTGATTTAGTGATTGAGGTATGGGAGTAAGTGTGTCTGAGACGATGAGATTGGCACAGGAGAGAGCAGGGTTTAGGGCTTTTGTACCTAGGGTCATTATGAGTCACAAGCAACTCAATGGCACATAACAACAACAATATAAATTAAGTTGATTGTCCTATTTACATTGAACCATTCTTGAACATGCATTGAATCTCATTTGGTCATGACGAATTTTTCTTTTTATTGTGTTTGTGCTATTGAATTCTATTAGCCAGAATTCAGGTAAAATTTTTACATCTTCATAAGAGACATTGGTCTGTAGTTTTCTTTTTTGGCAATATCTTTGCCTGATACTGGTATTAGAAGTAAGTATGCTTGTTTTATAGAACAACTTTGGGAGTATTACTTCTTTTTTTATTTTTTAAAATAATTTAAGTAAAATTAGTAATCAGCTATGAAATTATCCCATCTAGGGGGATTCTTTTTATGAATTACTGAGTTTCTTCTTTTGTGATGAACCTGTTCAAGTGTTAAACATCTGTACATGTCAATCTGGGTATGGCATGAATTTCACGGAATTGTCCACTTCCTCCATGTTTTCAACTTTATCAGAATATGACTCTTCATAATATGGCAAAATTACAGATTTAATTTCATATGATTCTCTTGTTATGTCAACTTTATAATTTCCTATTTGAGTAATTTGTGTCCTTCATTTTATTTTGCAAGGTTGTCAATGATTTGTCAATTTCATTGATCCTTTTAAAAAAAAGTTTCTGGTTCTGTTGATGGTTTCAATTGTTTTTGTGTTTTTATGTCACTGATTTCAGCTCTTGTCCTTGTAAGTTCCTTTCACCTAGAGGGTATGTATTGAGTTAGATTGTTATTCTTTTTTCTTTTGATGTAGCTTGAGTTAGGTCACTAATTTTGAATCAAAAAAGGTTGGAGAGATACATATCTTTTCTTATCCAAAGAAAAGTGTCCCAATACAATGTGAAAATTATTGAATAATTTCATTAATTTTGTATCTAAGGAAGATTCAGCTGAAAATTATCTAAAAATGACTGGAACAGCACATCAGAAGAGACTGCCAGATGTACAGTTTGGAAGAGGCTGTGGTACTAAGACTATAATAACTAATGATAGATGGCTCTTGGTTGAAAGCAGATGTTGTTGTTCTTATGTGCCGTCGAGTCGCTTGGGACTCATAGGGAATCTAGGTACAACAGCCCTAAACCCTGCTCTATCCTGTGCCAATCACACTGCCTCTGACTACCCCAGTCACTGAATCAATCCACCTCATAGAGGGTCTTCCCCTCTTGTGCCGTCCCTCCACCCTCCCAAGCATGATGTCAATCTCCAAGGACCTGTCCCTTCTTACAACATGTCCAAAGTATGTCAGATGAAGCTTCAGAATCCTTGCCTCCAAGGAGCAGTCTGGTTTAATGCTTTCGGGGATGAATCTGTTTATTTTCTTGGCAGTCCATGATACATTCAATACTCTCCTCCAGCACCACAGCTCAAAGACATCAATTCTTCTATCCTCCCCAGTCATTGTCCAACTCTCTGATGCATAACAAGTGATTGCGGAGACCATAGCCTGTATCAGACACACCTTAGTTCTCCAGACATTGCTCTTCAGTACCCTGGAGAGGTCCCTAACAGAAGACTTTCCCATTGCAATACATTTTTTATTTTATTTCCTGACTACTGGTGCCAAGAGTGTTGGCCGTGGAGGCAAGCAGACTAAAGTTGTTAACAATCTCAATCTCTTCACCATCAATCCTGATGCTGCCAAATGGTCCAGTTGTGAGAATCTTTGTCTTCTTGACATTAAGCCTCAATCCATACTGAAGGATACATTCCTTGACCCTCTGCAGCAATCCCTTCAGGTCCTCCTCAGTTTCAGCAAGCAGGGTTGTGTCATCTGCATAATGCAGATTGTTAATAGATCTTCCACCAATCCTAACGCCACACTTCTCCTCACAGAGCCCAGCCTCTCGGATAATCTGCTCTGCATACAGGTTGAAAAGGTATGAAGACAAAAACACATCCCTGGCATACACCCTTCCCAATTTTGAAACATTCAGTGTTTCCCTGCTCTGTTCTGACTACTGCCTCTTGGTCCAAGTATAGGTTTCGCATTAGATCGATCAAGTGTTCTGGGATTCCCATTCTTCTCAGAGTCAGCCACAGTCAAATGCCTTTGCATAACCAATCAAACACATATATACATTCTTCTGGTATTCCCTGCTTTCAGCTAAGATCCATCTAACATCAGCTACAATATCCCTAGTACCACGACCCCTTCTAAATCCAGCCTGGACTTCTGACAGTTCTCTGCTGATTTGCTGCTCGAGTCGTTTTTGGATAATCTTAGATAGAATCTTGCTTGCATTTGAAATCAATGAGATTGTTATATAGTTTCCACACTCTGTTGAGTCACCCTTCTTTGGGATGGGAACAAATATCGATCTCTTCCAGTCAGTAGGCCAAGTGGTTGTTCTCCTGATTTCTTGGCACAACTTGGTGAGCACATCCAGGGCAGCACCTGCTAGCTGAAATATGTCAATTGGTATACCATCTATTCCTGGGGTCTTGTTTTTTTGCTATTTCCTTCAAAGCAGCTTGAACTTCTTCCTTCATCACCATAGGCTCTTGCTCATATGTTATTTCATTATATTCTTCTGTGTCTGCCAATTCTTTTTGATACAGTGACTCAGTATATTCTTTCCATCTTCTTTTAATACTTCCTGGATCATTTAATATTCTGCCTAAAGCATCCTTGATTACAGCAACTCGAGGTTTGAATTTGTTCTTCAGTTCCTTGAGCTCAAGAAATGATGAACGAGTTTGGCCCTTTTGATTTTCTAACTCCAGCTCCTTGTACATTTCATTGTAATATTTTGTTTTGTCATCCCGTGCTGCATTTTGGAATCTTCTATTCAACTCTTTAGTGTCATGAATTCTTCCTTATGCTTTGGCTTCTCTGTGCTTCAGTGCAATCTTCAGAGTTTCTTCTGACATCCACTTTGTGTTTTTGTATTTGTTTTTTTCTCTTCTGTCTTTGCAATGACCGTTTGCACTCTTCCTGGATATATTTAACATCCTCCCACAACTCATCAGGTCTTCACTCACTAGTGTTCAAGGCCTCAAACCCCTTCCTGAGATGGTTCTGAAATTCAGGTGGGATGAACTCAAAGTCATATTTTGGTTCCTGTGGAATTTCTTCAATTTTCCTTAGCTTCAGCTTGAACTTCCATATGAGTAGTTAGTGGTCTGTTCCACAATCAGCTCCTGACCTAGTTTTCATAGCTGGTATTGAGCTTCTCCAGTGGTTCTTTCCGCAGGTGTAATCAATCTGATTTCTATGCATACCATCAGGTGAAATCCATGTGTATAACCTGAATTTATGTTTCTTATAAAACGTATTTGCAATGAATAAATCATTGGTCATGCAAAATTCAATCATTCTATCTCCAACTTCATTTCTGTAATCAAGTCCAAGATTTCCAACTACTGATTCTTCTTCTCTGTTCCCAACTTTTGCATTCCAGTCACCCATTATTATCAGTGCTTCTTGATTGCATGTTCGATTGATCTCCAACTGTAAAAGTTGGTATAAATAATCTATTTCTTCTTCTTTGGCTCTGGTTGTTGGTGCATATGTCTGAATGATAGTGGTAGTCACTGGACTTCCTTGTAAGTGTATGGATATTGTCCTGTCACTCACAATGTTGTATTTCAAGACAGATATAGAATTATTTTTTTAACTATGAAAGCAGCCCCATTTTTTCTCACCTTTTCATTTCTGGAATAATATATCATATGATCATTTGACTCAAAATGCCCCGTGCGGGTCCATCTCATCTCTCCAATGCCTAGTATGTAAATATTTATGCGTTCCATTACTTTCTTAACAATATCTAATTTTCCTACATTCATGGTTCTCACACTTCATGTTCCAATCACTAGTGTCTGCTTACAACTGTTCCTCTTCCTTTGTATTTCCATACTTGAAAGTTCTACCTCAGTTGCCCTTTCTGTTAGTGTACATGCGTTTTGTTGTACATAGGGTTTTCAGAGGCCTGCTATTTCAGAAATAGGTGGCCAGTCCTTCCCAGTCTGTCTTAATCTGAATGTTCAGATTTGGAGTAGTATCTGACAGACAAGCAATTTATAGAACAGTGAAAGATAAATCCCTCATTGTGGAGTTAACCATTAGTTACAGTGTTGTCCTTGCCCTTCGCCCAGTGTCTTGACCCCTTTTCCCAGCTCCACTCTCCACCAGCATACCCCTTTACTTCTACAGAATCCCTTCAGCATTTATCTTCCATTGTACAACCCTTGATCTCACAGCTTGTATCTGAAGCTTTCTTGGCTTCTGTGATTCCAAACACGTCAGCTGCTGACAATTTCTTATGCTGTGACCAGTGTCTCTTAAATTTAGTGGTAATATTTATCTCTGTTTTATTGTCTATGCAAAGACATTTGACCATGTAGATCACAACAAACTATGGCTAACTCTGAAAAGAATTAAAATCCGAGACCTCTTGATTGTGATTATGCAGAACTTATACTTGAACCAGGAGACAGTCATGAGAAAAGAGCAAGAAAACACTGTATGTTTCAAAATCAGGAAAAGTGTATGCCACAGGTAACAACAATGACAACACCATTTGTATCAAAGACCTTTTTTAATTTTATTCTTTATTTATTATATAACACAATCATATTTTGTTGTTATTGTTGTTGTTATGTGTTGTTGAGTCCACTGAAACTTATAGCAATTGTTATGTACAACAGCTCTCAACCCTGCTCTATCCTGTGCCAATTTCATCATCTCTGACACACCTATCCCCATTACCTCAGTCACAGATTCAATTTATCCCATCCAGTTAGACTTTGAGTTTTGTGCAGCACTCTAAATTGTTGTTGTTGTTGTTGTTGTTGTTATGTGCCATCAAGTGACCCTGTGTACCACAGCTCTAAACTCTGGTATGTCCTGTGCCAATCTTACTGTTTCCAACACGCCCATCATGATTACCCCAGTCACTGAATCAATCCACCTCATAGAGGGCATTTCTCTCCTGCACCATCCCTCCACACTTGAAGCATGATGTCCTTGCCCAAAGACCAGTCTTTCCTTACAACATGACCAAAGTATGTCAGACAAAGCCCCAGAATCCTTGCCTCCAAGGAGCAGCCCGATTTAACCCTCTGAAGGATGAATCTGTTTGTTTTCTTAGCAGTCCATGGTACCCTCAATACTCTTCTCCAGCACCACAGCTTAAAGGCATCAATTCTACTTCTATCCTCCCTAGTCATTGTCCAACTCACTGATGCATTAGTGATTGCAAAGACCATGGCCTGTATCAGACGCACCTTAGTCTCCAGAGAGATATCATTGCTCTTCAGTACTTTGGAGAGGTCCCTAACAGTAGACTTTTCCATCGCAATACATCTTTTAATTTCCTGGCTGCTGGTGTCAAGAGTGTTGACTGTGGAGCCAAGCAAACTAAAGCTGTGAACAATCTCAGTCTCTTCACCATCCACCCTGATGCTGCCAACTGGCCCAGTGGTGAGAATCTTTGTCTTCTTGACATTGAGCTTCAATTCATATTGGAGGCTGCACTCCTTGACCCTCTGCAGCAAGCCCTTCAGGTCCTCCTCAGTTTCAGCAAGCAGGGTTGTGTCATCTGCATAACGTAGATTGCTGATAGATCTTCCTCCAATCCTGACGCCACACTTCTCCTCATAGAGCCCAGCCTTCCGGATAATCTATTCTGCATACAGTTTGAAAAAGTATGAAGACAAGACACAATCTGTCTTACACCCTTCCCAATTTTGAACCATGCAGTTTTTCCTTGATCTGTTCTGATAACTGCCTCTTGGTCCAAGTATAGGTTTCACATTAGAGAGATCAGTGTTCTGGGATTCCCATTTTCTCAGAGTCAGCCACAGTTTGTTATGATCCACACAGTCAAATGCCTTTGCATAATCAATGAAACACAGATAGACATTCCTCTGGT
>NW_006400126.1:1442303-1452774 GCF_000299155.1 Elephantulus edwardii
CCCAGTCTGGACTTCTGGCAGTTCTCTGCTGATGTGCTGTTCCAGCCATTTTTTTATAATCTTCAGTAGAACCTTGCTTGCATGTGAAATCAATGATACTGTTTTATAGTTTCCACACTCTATTGAGTCACCGTTCTTTGGGATGGGAACAAATATAGATCTCTTCCAGTCAGTTGGCCAACTGGTTGTTCTCTAGATTTCTTGGCATACTGGTGAACATGTTCCAGGCAACATCTGCTAGCTGAAATATGTCAATTGGTATACCATCTATTCCTGGGAGCTTATTTTTTGTTATTTCCTTCAAAGAAGCTTAAACTTCTTCCTTCATCACCATATATATTGTTTCATTAAATTCTTCTGTGTCTGCCAATTTCTTTTAATGCTTCCTGGATCATCTAATATTGTGCGTAAGGTATTCTTGATTATAGCAACTTGAGGTTTGAATTTGTTCTTCAGTGACTGGGGTGATCAGGATGGTTGTGTCAGAGACAGTGCGATTGGCACAGGATAGAGTAGGGGTTAGTGCTCTTTCACATAGGGTTGCTATGAGTTGCATGGGACTTGATGGCAACAACATCCTTTGGTGAGAGTTGTATGTTAAAATTGGATAAAACTATTGTGATGCTGCCTATTTCTTTCTTCAATTCAGTAAACTGTTGTTTTATGTATTTAGCAAGTCTATAATTGATACATGTTGTTGTTTTTGTTGTTTGTGCTGTTGAGTTGCCTGAAACTAATAGTGACCCTATGTACAACAGCCCTAAGTCATGCTCTATCCTGTACCAATCTTACTGTCTCTGACATACCTTCCCCCATTATCCCAGTCACTGAAATAATCCATCTCATAGAGGGTCTTCCTTTCCTGCACTATTCTTCCACCCTCCAAAGTGTGACATCCCTCTTCAAGAATCGGTACCTCCTTGCAACATGGCCAAAGTATGTCAGATGAAGCTTCAGAATCTTGACCTCCAAGGAACAGCCTGGTTTAACCCTCTCTAGGACAAACCTGTTTGTTCTCTTAGCAGTCCATTATATATTCAATACTCTCCTCCAAAACCACAGTTCAAAGGCACCGATTCTCCTTCTCTTGTCTCTAGTCGTTATCCAGCTCTCTGATGCATAGTAAATGATTGCAAAGATCATGGCCTGTATCAGGTGCACCTTAGTCTCCAGGTTGACATCACTGCTCTTCAGTATTCTATAGAGGTGTCTGATAGCAGACTTTCTCAATGCAATACTTCTTTTAATTTCATGGCTGCGGGTCCCAAGAGTGTTATCAAAAAACAATTGGACCAGCCCTTCAACAGAGAACTTCCACAAGTGCAGGCTGGGTTTAGAAGAGGCCACGGTACCAGGGCTATTGTAGCTAATATTAGATGGATCTTTGCTGAAAGCAGGGAATACCAGAAGAATGTCTATCTATGTTTCATTGACTATGCAAAGGCATTTGATTGTGTGGATTACAAAAGATTGTGAGTAATTCTGAGAAGAATAGGAATCCCAGGACATTTGCTCATGTTTTTGCAAAATCTATACTTGGACCAGGAGGCAGTCGTCAGAAAAGAGCAAGGGAATACTGCATGTTTCAAAATTGGAAAGTGTGTGCTCCAGGGATGTGTCCTTTCTCCATGTTTTTTCAATCTATCTGGAGAACAGATTATCCAGGAGGCTGCACTCTTTGAGGAGAAATGTGGCATCAGGATTGAAGGACGGCTCATCAACAATCTGCATTATGCAGATGACACGACCCTGCTTGCTGAAATCGAGAACTAAAGTGTTTGCTGCAGAAGGTCAAGAACTTCAGCCTTCAATATGGATTGAAGCTCAGTATCAAGACAAAGATTCTCAACACCGGGCCGATTGACAGCATTGGGAAGGATGGTGAAGAGATTTAGATTGTAAACATTTGGTACATGTTGACCAAATTTATGTCTTCTTGACCTATTGTGCCTTCAGTAGTTAAACAGTGCCCTTCCTTATCTTTTATGGTGGGTTTCATCCTAAAGTTGTTTAAAATAGATTAGTACTGTCTCTCCTGCTTTTTTGTGCATCCCATTTGCTTGGTATACTGTTTTTCCCAGTCCCTGATTTTCAGTCTTTCTCTTTATTTCTTTTTTTAAAAATTGTTATTGATATTTTAACAAAAGTTTACAAAAAAAATTGGATTTCCATTAATTCATTGTTGCACATTTTCTTCCCTACCCTTCCCTCATTTTGTTTTCTCTTTAAAAAGATGCTTTCAGTATTGCACAATATCCTCCCTCCCCCTCCACCCTGCTTCCCAGTCCGCTTTGCTATGCAACTGTTATTCTAGAATATTGTCACTCAAATAATTCCTAAGTATATGTTTCTTTTAGAGAGTTCTTTACCTCATCTATCTCAATTCAGCGTTATTTATCCCCTTTTTTCTTAGTTTCCCCCAACTCTCATGTCAGTCCTGTTTTATAACAATGGCATTATGCAGTATTTGTCTTTTATGAGTGAGATATTTCACTAAACATAATGTCCTCCAGGGTCACCCATTTTGTATAATACTTTATAGTTCCTTATTTTTCAGTGCTGCATAGTATTCCATTGTGTGAATATACCACAACTTCTCTATCTATTCATTTGTTGATGGACTCTTAGTTTGCTTCCATCTCTGTGTTATTGTGAACAATACAGCAATAATATGCATCGGTATGCATATATCTGTTTGGGTGGCAGTTCTGGTTTATTTAGGGTATATTTCCAGTAGTGGAATTGCTGGGTCAATTGATATAACTATTTCCAGCTTTTGGGGAAAGTGCCATACTGCCTTCCAGAGAAGTTGCACCATTTTTACACTCCCATCAACAATGAACAAGGTTTCCAATTTCTCTACAACCTTGCCAGCATTTGTTGTTTGCTGCTGTGTTAAACTTTACTATTGTTACTGGTCTAAGATGATATATCATAGCTGTTTTGATTTGCATCTCTCTTAGACCTTCAGATTTTGAACATTTTTCATGTTTCTTAGATGTGTCTTTTGCAGGCAACATATTAATAGGCTTATGTTTTTATCTATTCTGCTACTCTTTTTCTCTAGGTGCATTTAGTCCAGTCACATTCAGTTTGATTATTGACAGGGGTTTTATAATTGCCATTTTGTTATGTTTCTTGTTCTGTTCTTTATGCTTAGTATGGTCCATGCAATTTGCTTTGCTCTCTGTACGTGAATCACTTCTCTTAAAGTTTCTCATAAGTTTGTGTTGTTGTCACAAATTACTTAAGTTCTTTTCTGCAAATTGTCTAATTTCTCCTTCTTATTTTTTGGGCCGTTTTGCTGGGCATAGGATCCTTGTTTGGCATTTGTTTTCTTTCAACGTTCTGTATATGTCATCCTGTTTTCTTCTTGCTCTCATGGTTTCTGCTGACAACTTAATCTCATTGTTTCTCCTTTGTAGGTGACTCCCCCCCCAAATAGTGTTTATCTTTATCTTTTTTTTTAAGAATTTGACTATGATATGTCTTGACAGTTTTCTATTTAGATCTAGTCTATTTGGTGTTCACTGAACTTTTAAAACTTGTATTTCTCCATTCTTCAATATATCTGGAAAGTTTTATTTTAGTACCTCTTATATAATTTTGTCAGTGATTTTTCCATCACTCTCATATTCTGTCATTTCAGTCATATGTATATTGTTCCTTTTGATGCCATCCCACATGATTCCAAACTTTTCTTCATTTTCTTGATGTCTCATCTATTTTTTTTTTTTGTTGTTCTAGTATGTTTCCATTGAGGTTCTTGTTTTCTAGCTCACTGACCTTCTGTTCCATCTCTTCTGTTCTACTTGGGTTTGTTTTGGTTTTTTCTGTTTGACTGTTTTTTGTTGTTGTTCCTCTAGTATTGAACACTGATGCCACTTAATATTCTGAATGGTATTTCATGCATTTCTCTTATTTCATTACTGTTATTTCAGTTAGCTGTACCCTTTCTATCTTGTGATAATTTTTAAATCTTTATACCTCATTATCCATATCTAAATATAATTGAGAAGAATGGGAGTTCAAGAACACTTCATTCCATTCATATAGAACCTATACCTAGGCCAGCAGGCTCTTATGTGAACAGAGCAGGAGAACACTACATGGCTTGAAATTAAGAAGGGAGTGTGTCAGTGCTGTATTCTTTCTCCATGTTTATTTAATCTGTATGCTGCACAAATTATTATAGAAACTTGACTCTATGAAAAGAAATGTGGCATCAGAATTGAAGCCTCATCAATAACCTGCATTATGCAGATGACCCAACCTTGTTTGTTGAAAATGAGGAGGACTTGAACCACTTGTTGCAGAATATCAAGGAATGTGGCCTTTGGTATGGACTGCATCTCAGTGTCAAGAAAACAAAGATTATTACCACTGGATTGATAGGCAACATCCTGATACATGGAGAGGAAATTGAAACTGTCGACACCTTCATCTTACTTGGACCCACAGTTAGCACCCTTGGTAACAGCAGTCAGGAAATAAAAAGATGCATTGCACTGGGAATGTCTGTGGTTAGGGACCTTTCCAAATTATTGAGGAGTAATGATATCAGTTTGAGGACTAATGTGCCTCTGATTCAGGCCATAGTCTTTCTGATCACTTGCTATGCATTTGAGAGCTCAACAATATATAAGAATTAAAGAAGAAGAATTGATGCCTTTTGTGGTGGTGGTGGTGAAGAGCACTGAATATTCCATGTATTGTCAAGAGAACAAATACGTCTTGGAGAGGGTGCAGCTGGAGTGCTCTTTGGAGGCAAAGATGATGCAGCTTCATCTGCCATACTTTAGGCATGTTGCTAGGAGGGGCTATTCCTTGGAGAGGGACATGATATTAGGAAGGGTCAGTGATGGAGAGGAAGACCCTTAACAAGGGAGATTTTCATGGTGACTGTTGCAATGGGCTTTTGTGTGTCAGAAAGTGTGAGGATGATACAGGATTGAATAGGGTTCAGTTCTTTTGTTCATAGGGTCACGATGAGTCATACTTAACTTGATGGCACCTAATAACAACATCTATAGTTTTAATTCTTTCTTCCATATTTTGCAACTTCTTCTGTAGTTGTTCACATTCCTCAATGTTGATACATTTGTTCTGGCTTTTTGTCCCAGGAATATTCATTCTTTTTTTTTTTATTTTAATTGTGATTTTAATGAAAGTCTAGAGTAAAGTTGGATTTTCTCTCTCTCTCTCTCTCTCTCTCTCTCTCTCTCTCTCTCTCTCTCTCTTTCTTTCTTTCATTGTTACATATTCCCTGCCCTCTTTCCTCTCCCCCAGTTCAATTTATTTTAAAAAAAATCATTCTTTGTTGTACAATTACCTCTCCTCCTGACCCTTCCTCTTCCCTAGTCCTCTTTGCAATGTACCTTTTATTCTAGACCGTTGTCTTCCTAATCATATATTCCTTTTAAAGAGTTCTCTCCCTCAACTGTTGCAATACAGTGATCATTATCTCTCCACTCTGTCTCAGTATCAAAATGACAAATACTGCATAACACCACTGTTACGAAGTAGGACTGATATGGGGAGTTGGAAGGAGCGTAGGAAAAGAGTATTCTCTTTCTTAATGCCTTCCATTGTTTCTTACGTCATTTGCACCTTCTTCTGTTTCTGTTCAAATAACTCTGCGTCAATGTATTTCTTCGGGTTCTTTGTGTCTGGAGTATTCATTTGGTCTGCAATATGCTCTGCTTTTTTAGAAAAAAGCTTATTTTATTTATTTTTTTAATGTTTGATGCTCCTGCTGTTTTCTTGACATTATGTGATATTTTTCTTTGCAGGTGTTAGGCCACTTTAATGGTCTAATGTCTCAGGGAAGGGCAATGTTTTGTCAGGGTCTTGTAAATTGATTTTCTCCTTTTGGCCCAAGGACTGCAGAACCAAGGGCATGAAGCAGGGCTAGTACCTAGATCAGAGAGCACAGGGATGGATTGGCTGATGTGAAACTGTAGCATGCACAACAGTTATTCTCTTGGCTTAATAAATTCCAAGCCTTCTCCATGGAATCACAGGCTGGGAGAGTACAAGGGCAGAAATACCTACTTGGATCAGAGAGCACAGAAGTGAATTGTCCAATGTGAAACCTCTGTATTCTTTTGATGTTTCCTGTATCATTTAATATTTGCCCAAATATTCCATCAGTATTTCAACATGAGACTTTTCTTCTGTTCATTTTGAGAAATGCTTAGTGTGTTTTTATCTTTTGCCTTATAAATTTGTTGTTGTTGTTGTTGTTGTTATGTACCTTCGAGTTGACTATAACTCATAGAGACCCTATGAACAATGGCTCTGAACTTTCACCTATCCTGAGCCAACCTCACTGTCTCAGATACATCTGACTCCATTGCCAGACATTGTATCGTTAATAACATTCAGGATCTTCGTCTTCTGTGCTCACCCTTTATTTTTGCAAGTAAGATATTATTCTCCAAGGACTGGTCTCTTCTGGAAACACATCCAAAATATGTGAGATCCTTGCCTCTAAGGAACAACCTCATTTCACTCTCCCCAGGACAGACTGTTTTGTTTTCTTGGCAATCTATGGTATGTGCAATACTGTTTTCCATCACCACAGCTCAACAGTATCAATTAATTCTTCCTCTGTCATCTTTATTCATTGGCTAGCTCTCAGATGTGCAGTCAACAATTGAGAAGATAATGGTCTGTATCAGATGCACCTATTTCTCTAAACTGATATCTTTACTCCTTAGCACTTTGGAGTGATCCTGGACAGGACATTTTTCCAGTACTATTTGTCTTTTTATTTCCTGACTACTGGTGCCAAGAATGTTAATTGTGAATTAAATCTTGTTTGGACAAGATGAAATCATTAATAATCTAATCTTTTCTCCATGTCTCATTATACTGCCAGTTGACCCAATGATGAGGATGTGTGTGTGTGTGTGTGTGTGTGTGTGTGTGTGTGTGTGTGTGTGTGTGTTGAGATGCTATCCATACTGAAAGCTTCAATATTTTACTTTTTTCAGTAAGGCCTTCAAGTCCTCCTCAATTTTAATGAGCAAAGTTGTGTCGTCTGCATATTGTAGGAGGCTTCCTCCAATCATGATGACACACTCTTTTTTCATAAATTGCAGTCTCCTGAAGGGTATTTTTTGCATACAGGTGGAAAAGGATATGTCATTGACCCACTCCTTTCTTGATTTGAAGCATGCAGTATTCCCTTACTCTATTAAGAGACAGCAAGGTTTTTTTGTCCAGATATAGGTTTCTCTAGGTATTTTATATTTAATTACAAGATTTTTGTTTCTTCTTAAGTCACTTTTTGAAATTGTTTAGGTCTTCTATATCATCATTTTCATTTGACTTAGCAAATATTTAAGAACAGACTTCAGAGTCCCTTCTAACATTCAAGTTCTTCTTTTCTTTCTCCCTTTCTTTCTTATAGTATTTTATTGTGGTTTTCAGTAAATGTTTATGGAGAAAATTACCATTTCTTTCAAAAGCATATGCATTATTGTTTTTTGTTTGTTTTTTTTATTTATTTTGTATTGTTTGCTTACAAAGTTTGTATACATTGTGTTTCATTCATATTGTGTTTCATACTATCATCGTCATGCATTATGTTTTATGAAATTAATCACCATTAGACCTTGCCCATCATTTCCTTGTCTTTTCAGGTTCCTGACAGATGCACTTTAATGTTTCTTTTTTGCTTACTCTATGTACAATGTCCTTGAGGTCAATTTACAACTCCTGGTCTTTAAGTCCTTAGAAATACGGTCCGTGTAAAATTGCAATATTACCAGTCAGGACAGAAAGAAAAAACTGATCATCGGTTGTTTATGCCTAAGTTCAAGTTGAAACTGAAGAAAATGAAAACAAATGTAAGAAAGTCAAATAACATTTAATTTACAGTATATCCCACCTACATTAGGAGATCATCAAGAACAGAGTTAATACTTTGAAAACTAATAAGATCCACATGTTTAGTCACCATTTCCAGTGTTAAGAATTGAATTTGCAATGAATAAGTTGTCAGTCTAGTAGAATTCTATTATACTATTTCTAGAGTCATTTCTGTCACCAACTCTTTATTTTCTAACTATCATTACTTCTTTTTTGTTTCATATTCCAACCAACAGTAACTATCAATGAACCATGATTGCATGTTTGATTAATTTCAGACTGAAAGAGTTGACAAAAAAATTCTCAATTTTCTCAATTTAAGGATTAATTGTTGGTGTACAAATGTCAGCAATTATATTAATAGATCTTCCTTATATGAGTACTATTCTATCACAGAACTTATGGTATTTCAGTAGAGATCTTTAAGTGTTCATTTTAACAATTAATTATATAACATTCCTCTTTTATATTACATTCCCAGCATAGTTGTTCATATATTTGTCTGATTCAAAATGGTCAATACTAATTCATCTCAGCTCACTAATGTTTAGCATATTAATCATAATGTGTTGCATTTCATTTTTTTACAAATTCCTGTTTTCCTACTTTTGGTAAATGACATGCTACCTTCACTAGTGAATTCTCACAGCTATTTCTTCTTCTTTTAAGCTATGTCTCACCAATAAATGAAGGTTCTAAAAGCTTTACTCTAGTCTTATGATCAAAGTAGATATCACTTTGAGGAGACATCTCTTTAGTCATATTTTGAGCTCTTTAGAACCTAAGTGATTCATCTTCTGGTACCACATAAGATAAGGCTCTGCTGCTATTCGTAAGATTTTTGTTGTCTATTTTTTAACATAAATAACCAAGTCTTTCTTCAAAGTCTCTCATAGTCTGAAAGATATTCAGAAATCAGTCTGATATAAGTCACCCTATTGGTGTTTGAAATAATAATGGCAAAGCTTCCTGGATCATAGCAACACAAAAGCAACCACATCAGAGAAAATGAAAGAAAGAAGGAAGAAAGGAAGGAGGAACAGATAAGTATTAAGTTTGAGATTGAAAGGAAATGAAACAAACACAAAAAACAGAGGATGTAGAAAGAGATGCCAAACACTTCTAGAATTTCTACATGAAGAGATGTCAAACCACATGAAGACCGCTCACTAATTATGCATTGGTCTGGAGCTAGTCTTGCTCTAGAGCTTACATCCTACATTCAGACTTTTGGTCTGTTAAGTTGGGAGAAAATACGTTTTTGTTTTTTCTTGTTAACTAGCTTTTGACTCATAGTGACCCTATGAACAATAGCCATGAACTGCTCTATCTTGACCCAACTTTGTCTCTGAAATACCTACCTCCATTACTCCAATTACTGAGTCAGTCTATCTCATTTGAGGTCCTCTGCTCTTATGCTATCCCTCCACTCTTCCAAGCACAATGTTCCTTTCCAAGGACTTGTTCCTTTTTGTAGCATGTTCAAAGAATGAGAGAAGAACCTTTAAAATTCTTGCCTTCAAAGAGCAGCCTTGGTTTAACCCTTTCTAGGATGAACCTGTCTGTTTCTTAAAACCACTCAATTGTGGTATTTCTGTTTGAATAATATTGGATAACTAAGCTTGCTTGGTTCCACAATCAATACTTGTAGTACCAGTGGTCAGGAAATCAAAAGATGAATTGCATTGGGAAAGTCAGCTGTCAAGAACTTTTCTAGTGTACTGAAGGACAACACTGTCAGTCCAGAGACTAAGGTGCATCTGACCAAGGCCATGGTCTTCACAATTATTTGTTATGCATCTGAGACCTGGACAATAACTACAGATGATAGAAGAAGAAACAATGCCTTTGAGTATTGGTGCTGGAGAAAAGTGTTAAAAACACTGTGGACTGTGAGAACAAACATGTCTGTCCTAGAGAGGTGAAACCAGGCTACTCTCTGGAAGCAAGGATTTTGAAGCTATTTCTCACACACTTTGGGCACATGGCCAGGAAGAACCAGTTCTTGGAGAGAGGCATCATTCTTGCAAGGGTGGAGAGACAGCACAGGAAGGGAAGACCTAGGGTGAGATGCATTGACATAGTGACTTGAAAAATAGGCTTAGGTCTGTCTGAGACAATGAAATTGGCTCAGGTTAGGGCAAGTTTCAGAGCTAATGTACATAGAGTCACTATGAGTCATAGGCCATTTGATGGCACATAACAACAACAAGATATTCCAAATGATAAGCATACCAATGTTGCTATTTTAAAGATTCCTTGATGTAAATCAGTTTGTACACTTTTGAGTATTTTGTTAAGGTAAATTATTAAAATTAAATGTCAAATCAAATGGCATTAACCATTTTCTTTTTTTTTAATTTGAATTTATTATTAATTTCAGTAAAAATTTACAGAGACTTTGACTTTCCATTCATTCATTGTTGCACATTTCTCCCCTCCCAATCCTCCCCCCCAGAACACTACCCTCTTGGAAAAGTAAAAGAAAAATTCTTTCATTGTTTTACAAACCCTTCCCCAGGTCCACTCCACCATGTAGCCTTTGCTGTAGACTCCTGTCATGACAAAAATACTTAATCATATATCCCTTTTA
>NW_006400126.1:1455139-1467721 GCF_000299155.1 Elephantulus edwardii
CTGAATTGGTCAACTACGTCCAATAGTTTTCTTGCTGAGTCTTTAGGGTTTTCTAAGTATACTATCATGTCATCAGCATAGAGGGATAATTTTACCTCCTAATGATGTTTACCCAGAAATATAAGTGACTTTACAATTTTTGTTAATTTGTCATCTCATTTGTGGCTGTCAAGTTGAGTACAAATTGCAGCAACCATATGAATAGCCAACATGAACTGTTCGCAATTCAATGACATCTTGCTCTTTTCTGTCACTCTACAGCCCATTGGTGAAGTGCTCATGGCAATTCAACTCATTCAAGGTCTTCTCCTCCTTCACTTACCCTCTATTTCTCCAAGCATGAAGGGTTTTTTTTTCCAAGAAATAGCCTTGTCTACCTCCTAGTCCAAGGTATGACAAATAAATGTTCATCATCTTTGCCCCCAAGAAGCACTATGACTGTACCTTTTCCAAGACTTATCTGTGCTTTGGGCAGTCTATGGAACATTCAGTACTCTTCTCTTGCATCACAACTCAAAGGAGTCAATTCTTCTTCTGTCAATCTTATTCATTGCCCAGCTCTCTGACATGTAGCAGATTATTAGGAAGACCATGGCCTGAATCAGGTGTACTTTAATTTTCAAGCTTACATCACTGCTTTCCAGTATTTTGAAGACAGCCTTGACAGCAGACTTATCCAGGGCAGTCTATCTCTTAATCTCCTCAATTTCATTGCTAAAGATGAGGATTATTGATCCAAGCAAGAAAAAACCATTGACAGCTTCAATATTTTTTTCCATCTATCTAATGTTGACCATTGGGCCTTTTGTAAAAATCTTTGTCTTCTTGATGTTGAGATGTAATCCATATCAAAGACTGTAGTCCTTGATCTTCTGCAGCAATTGTTTCATATCATCCCCACTTCCAGCAAACAAAGTTATGTCGTTTGCAAAATGCAAGTTGATGAGTCTTCCTCCAATCCTGTTGCCACCCTCCTCTTCAGAGATTCCAGCTTCATATTACTAAAGGTTTTAATTGTGGACAAAAGCAAGTTCAAGTTTCAATCTTCTCTCCATCCATCACAATGATGCTTATAGGTCAAGTGTAAGAATCTTTGTTTTCTTTACATTGAGATGCAGTTCATACCAGAAGCTGCACTCCTTACACTTCTGCAACAAGTGATTCAAGTCCTGCTCATTTTCAGGAAGCAAGGTGGTGTCATGTGTATAATGAAAATTATTGTTGATCTTAATACCACATTCCTCTTTATAGAGTCCAGATTCTTGAATAATTTTCTCAGTATACAGAATAAATAGGTATGGAGAAAGAATATAAACCTCACACCCTCCCTTCTTAATTTTAAACTCTGCAGTGTTCACCTGCTCTGGTCTCACAAAAGCTTCCTGGGTTTTGCACAAAAACAATTAAATGTTCTGAGACTTCAATTCTTCTCAATGTTAACCACAACTTCTTATGATCCACACAGTCAAATAAATACCTTTTGATCGTTAATAAAACACAAATATATATTCTTTTGGTATTCATTACGTTCAGGAAGGATCTGGCTGACATCAGCAATGATATCTCTAGATCCACGGCTTCTTTTAAATTTTACTTGAATTTTAGGCAGTTCCCTATCTATGTACTGTTCCAGCAGTTTTTTAATGATCTTCAGCAGTGTTTTGCTTGCCTGTGATATTAATTGTTCAATAGTTTCCACATTCAGTTAGATAACATTTTTTTTAAAAGTTTATACTGTTTTATTTACAGAGTTCGAATACATTGTTTTTCACACTGGATATTTACCATTTCCTTCACACACACATACACCCCCCAATCAAATTTTATGAACCTTTGATTAACCTCCCACCTCTTGGATCCTCATACTCATTCTACAATAATGGTTGTATACAGTAATTGTCCTTATGAGACTGACTTAGTTCACTAAGCATAATACTCTTCAGTCCCTCCCAAGTTAGGTAATAATTTACAAAAATCATTACTCCTGAATGTTGCATAGTATCCCATTGTGTGAATATGCCATAACTTCTAAATTGATTCATTTGTGGTTAGACATCTGGACTGTTTCCATGTTCTTGAGTGGTGAATAATGCTGCTATGAACTTTGGTGTACAAGTCTCCATTTGTGCCTCAGTTCTCATTTTTTCAGGGTATATTTCCAAACAGTGGAATACTCGGATTATATATAGTATTTCTATATTCAACTTTTTGAGGAAATGGCAAACTGTTTTCCAGACTAGTTGTACAATTTTACAATCCTGCCAACAATGTTTAAGAGTTCCTATCTTGCCACATCCTCTCAAACATTTATTGCTTGCTGTTCTGTTAAACTATTTCACTTTTTAAAAAGTAGCTTATTGCCTAACCTTGTTATTAGTAACAAGTGTAGCTTGAAAAATGTTCTTTTTTAAAATGCTTTTTTACTATTATTAACTTCAATGAAAATCTAGAGACTTTGCATTTCCATTCATTAATTGTTGCACTTTTCTCCCTGCCCACTCCCCCCCCCCAGTACAATCTTCTCTTTAAAAGTAAAAGAAAAATTTTTTCATTGTTTTATAATCTCAACCACCAGGTCTACTTCACTATGCAGCCTTCGTTCTGGACTACTGTCATGACAATAATACCTAGTCGCATATCCTTTTTAAACAGTTTTCTCCCTCATCTGTTTCAATGCAGTGTATATTATTTATCCCATCTTTCTCAGTCTCCTCTCTACCTCAATGTCAGTCCTGTTTTACAACAGTAGCACCATGCAGTATTGGACTTTTCGTGACTGAGATATTTCACTCAGCATAATGTCCTTCAGGGTCACCCATTTTGAATACTATTGCATGAGTTCCTTGTTTTTTAAAGCAGTGTAGTATTCCATTGTGTGAATATACCACAGCTTCTCTAGCCATTCGTTTGTTGATGGGCACTTAGGTTGTTTACAACTCCTTGCTATTGTCAACAAAGCCATGATAAACTTGGGTGTGCCTATATCTGCTTGGGTGTCAGTTATGGTCTCTTTGGGATATATTCCCAGTAGTGGAATTGCTGGGTCACATGGTATCACTATTTGCAACTTTTTTTAAAAGTACCACACCATCTTCCAGAGTAGTTACACCTTTTACACTTCCACCAACAGTGGATAAGGGTTCCAATTTCTCCACAACCTCTCCAGCATTTGAGGTTTGCTGTTCTGTTAAATGTTGCTATTCTTACTGGGGTGAGATGATATCTCATAGTTGTTTTGATTTGTATCTCTCTTAGAGCTAGGGATTTTGAACATTTCTTCATGTGCTTGTTAGGCATCTGAATGTCGTCTTTGGTGAAGTGTCTATTCATATCCTGTGTCCATTTTTCAACTGGATAGTTTACCTTTATCTTGTGGTGGTGCTCAAGTATTTTATAAATTCTAGATATAACTCCCTTATCTCACATGTCACTACCAAACACTTTTTCCCAGTCTGAGGCTTCCCTTTTACCTTGTTGGAGAAGTTTTCCGATGGGCATAGAGATTTGATTCTTAGACAGTACCATTCATCTATTTTAACTTCTCCTGGTTGTACATTTTTCAGGCTGCTTAGAAGACTGCTTATGTTGTGGATTAGGACTTCTAGAGTCCTTCCAGGTTTTTTTTTCAATTAAATTTATAGTCCTTGGTTTTAGTTGTAAGTCCATGATCCACCTTGATTTGGTTTTTGTGTATGGAATGAAGTGTGGATCTTGCTTGAATCTTCTGCAGAGTTTTCCAATTTTGCAAAAACCATTTGTTTAAAAGTCTGTCATTTCCCCACTTAACTGTTTTAATTTCCTTGTCAAAAATCAGTTGACCATAGGTAGTGATTTCCAGGTTCTCAATTCTATTCCATTCATCTATGTGCTTCTCATTGTACCAGTATCATGTTGTCTTAACCACGACAGCAGTATAGTAGGATTTTAAATTAGGGATGAGATGTCTCCTACCTTTTTTCTATTTTTAAAGAGTGCTTTGCTTATTTGGGGCTTCTTTCCATTCCAAATGAAGTTGTAGATTGCTTTTTCCATCTTGTTGAAGAATGGGATTAGTATTTATATTGGGATTGTGTTGAACATGTAAATTGCCTTTGGTAGTATTGCCATTTTCACAATACTGAGTCTTCCTGTCCATGACCAAGGGATATTCTTCCATTTCTCCAGGTCTCTTTTTGTTTCTTGTAGTAATACTTTGTAATTTTCTTCGAATAGGTCCTTTTGTGCTTGTGCTTAGATTTACTCCCAACTATTTAATCTTGCGATTCACTATTCTAAAGGGTATTGTTCTTCTCAGCTCAGGCTCTGTATTTTCTTTGTCACTGTTGAGATGTCGAACTGATTTTTGTATGTTGATCTTGTATCCTGCCACTTTGCTGAGTTGGCCAACTATGTCCAATAGTTTTCTTGCTAAGTCTTTAGCGTTTTCTAGGTAAACTATCATCTTATCTGCATAAAGAGATAATTTTACCTCCCCTTTGCCAATTTGGATACTTATTATTTCCTTCTTTTGTCTTACTGTTATTGCTAAGACTTCCAAAACAATATTGAATAAGAGAGGTGATAGTTTGCATCCTTGCCTAGTTCCTGTTCTTTAAAAGAATGCCTTTAACCTCTCTCTATTGAGAACAATGTTGGCTTTCAAGTCTCCATGAATATATTTACTATGTTGAAGACATTTCCCTCAAATCCTATTTTTTTGAGTGTTTTAATAATGAAACTTTGTTGGATTTTGTCAAAGGCCTTTTCTGCATCAGTTGATAGGATCATGTGGTTCTTGTTCTTTGCTTTGTTAATGTGATGAATTACATTAATTGTTTTTCTTATGTTGAACCACCCTTGCATACCTGTTATGAATCCTACTTTGTCATGGTGAATACATGGTCTTTGATGTATCATTGAATTATATTGGCCAGTATTTTATTCAGGATTTTTGCATCTATGTTCATAAAAGATAATTAGCCTATAGTTTTCTATTTTGGTGTTGTCCTTTCCTGGATTTGGTATCAAGGATATGTTTGCTTCATAGAATGAGTCTGGGAGAATTCAAAATTTTTCTATTTTCTGAAATAGTTTATTTAGAATTGGTGACAGTTCCTCTCTGAATATTTGATAAAATTTACTTTTAAAACCATCTGGTCCAGGGCTTTCTTTTGCCTGGAATTTGTTGTATTACCTTTTCCATTTCTTCTTTTGCAATGGGTCTGTTCAGATGTTCAATTTCAGTTTGTGTAAGTTTAGATAGGTTGTGCATTTCTAAGTATTTGTCCATTTCCTTTAGGTTTTCATATTTGTTTGAGTATAGTTTATCATAATACTCTAATGTTAGCTTTTTTATTTTAGTTGGTTCTATTGTAATGCTGCCTGATTCATCTCTTATTCGGATTATTTGTGTCTTCTGCTTCTTTTGTTTTGTGAGTTTTGCTAATGGTTTGTCGATTTTATTGAACTTTTCAAAGAACCAACTCCTAGTTTTGTTGATAGTTTCAATTGTTTTTCAGTTTCCTATTTCATTTATTTCTGCTCCAATTTTTGTAATTTCAGATTTTTTAGAGAGTGTCTGGTTTTCTTGCTGTTCCTTTTCAATTTGCTGGAGAAGTTGGATTAGAGAGTCAATGGTCAATTTTTCCTGCCTTTTGATATATTTGCTTATTGGTATAAATTGACCTCTGATTGCTGCTTTGGCTGTTTCCCAGAGGTTTTGGCAAATGGTGATTTCATTTCATTTGTTTCAAAAAACTTTTCCATTTCAGTTTAGTCATTGTCTAGTTTTCTTTTTTTTTTTTTAGTCATTGTCTTTCTTTTTTTTATATTAATTTCAAGAACATTTACAGAGATTTTGGATTTCCATTCATTCATTGTTACACTTTTCTCCCTACCCACCCCACCCCCACTCCCACGCCCAGTTTGCTCTTTTCCTTGAAAAGCAAAAGAAAAAACTCCTTCATTGGTACACAATCCTCCTGTACCTCCCTAACCCCACCCTGAATATACTTCACTCTGCCACCCTCATTCCAAACTCTTATGATAATCATAATGTCCTAAAATATAATACTTTTAAACTGTTTTCTCCCTCATCGGCTTCAATGCAGTATACATAATTTATCCAGTTCTTCTCAGTCTTACCCCCACCTTGATGTCAGCTTCATTCTACAACAGTGGCACCATACAATATTTGTCCTTTTGTGACTGAGATATTTAACTCAGCATAATGTCCTCAAGGGTCACCCATTTTGGATACTATTTCATGAGTTCCTTGTTCTTCAATGCAGCGTAGTATTCATTATGTGAATATACCAGAGCTTCTCTATCCATTAATTTGTTGATGGGCACTCAGGTTATTTCCAACTCCTTGCTATTGTCAACAAAGCCACGATAAACATGAGTGTGCATATATCTGCTTGGACATCAGTTATGGTCTCTTTGGGGTATATTCACAGTAGTGGAACTGCTGGGTCAAATGGTATCTCTATTTGCAACTTTTTGAGAAAGTGCCACACCACCTTCCACAGTGGTTGCACCATTTTACACTCCCACCAACAGTGAATAAGGGTTCCAGTGTCTCCACAATCTCACCAGCATTTGTTGCTTGCTTGTCTAACTTTCTAATGCATAGCAAGTAATTGCAAAGACTGTGGCCTGAATCAGAAGTGCTTTAGTCTCCAGACTGAGTCTCCAGTACTTTGGGGAGGTTTTTGACAGTAAACTTTCCCAATACAAGTTGTTTTTCATTTTCTGGCTGCTAGTACTAAGAGTGTGGATTGTGGAGCTAAGAAAACTAAAGCTGTTAACAATTTCAATCTCTTCACCATCTATCATGATGCTGCCAATTGGCCGAGTGGTGAGAATCTTTACTTTTTTTATTTTGAGCTTTAACTAATATTAGAGGCTACAGGCCTTGATCTTCTGCAGCAAGTACTCACTTCCTCCTTAGTTTCAGGGTTGTGTCATTTGCATACCACAGGTTGTTGATGAGTCTTCCTACAATTCTGATACCACATTCTCCTCAAATAGCCCAGACTCCCAGATAACCATTGCTGCATATAGATTGAAAAAGTATGGAGATAGGACACATCCCTGGAATACACCCTTCCCAGTTTTGAGCTATGCAGTGTTTCCTTGCTCTGTTCTGAAGACTGTCTCCTGATCCAAGTACAGGTTTCACATAAGCATTATTAAATGGTCTGTGATTCCAATTCTCCTCCGAGTTAGCCAGTTTGTTCTGATCCATATAATCAAATGCCTTTTCATAGTCAATGAAGCACAGATAAACATTCCTCTGGTACTCTCTGCTTTCAGCCAAGCTCTAGTGTCAGAATAACACTAGAGCTGCTAAAATGGTTATAAAATATACTGAGCATGAAATAGGATCAGATAGTGCTTTACTCTATTGTACATAAGGTTGCATGAAACAATTAGAAACCATTCTATATGTACAAAGCAGAGGTGGTTTAGTGATAGAATTTCACACAGATATCTGTATTTGACCTTGACTAATGCACTTTATACGTTTGTTTTACTATAATTCTGAACAGGTTTTAGCAGAGCTTCTACATGCAGACAGCAAAGAACAAAATCCTAGAAACCCCTATGAAAGATATTTCTTTAGGTCTCATAAGTTATAATCAACTTCATGACAAGTGTATTGCAACTCTATTTATTATAGATATTGTTGATAATAATAAAAATATTGTTGATAATAATAAAAATCAGTCTTCTAAAAAATACATGTAATGTTTACCATTTTCTTAAGTCTGAGAATGTAGCTTTCTATTCATATTACTGTCTGTGGCAAATGTTTACTCCCTTACCCACTCCACCAAGGGTCATGTCTTGAATGGTAAGATGTCATCAAGCCAAAAATTCAGGGGTATAGTGTTTCTACTCATCATTTACTGAACACCATCTTGGCATCATGCACCAGGCTCTCACTTGAAAGTAGGTGTGCTCTCTACTACAACACATTTACTTAGTTAATATGGCTGGTGGTTTGGAAAGCAAAAAGAGAGCTAGCTATTTTGCGTCATAGGATTTTTCTATAAAATTATATATTGCATGCTTGCATAAATATAATAGATTAGATGAATCAACTTTTATGATAGAGAACTAAATTTCTTTGTTAATGTTATTTCTTTCATCAAAACTCCTTTATAACCTTCAACACCCAGAGAAGTTCCAAAAGCTTTTAAGACTCTGTTCAGTTTTACATGCTCAGAAGTTTTTGAATAGCCCCATTCCTTTAGCACAGAGATAATTTGTTTAAAAAAAAATAAAAATCAAACCACAACTTTCTTATATTCTCATTTTTTGCCCTTGACCATGAGCAACTCAAGGTGGAGATCTGACTTTGTTTTCCTATTTAGGATCTAGTTTTCAGTAAAAACAAAATCATATTTCCTAAAATACTTTCTTTAATATTATTTCAAATACTTTATGGGAATAAGTTTTTTTAAAAAGATGATAATGAGAGTTTCTTTTTATTCCATCTACAGGGCAAATATTTTTAAAATTAAAATATCAACTATTAAATATTTATTCTGAAAACTATTTCAGTGTTTATATTTCTTTTTAAAAATCCAGTTTGAGATACAAGAAAATTTCTATTATTTCAATTGATATGTTAGTAGTTTTCCATTTTATAAGAATGCAACTTTAAATTTATTGCCAACTTTCTGAAGAAGAAAATTGGAGTTAGAAAATCCTGATATAAAAGAGTTGAACAGAAGATTTCAAAAAGCAATTTGAGAAGATAAAGCAAATCACCATAACAGAATGTGCAGAGACCTGAAATAAAGAATAAAAAGGGAAGAATTTGCTCAGAATTTCTCAAGCTAAAAGAACTGAAAAGCAAATGAAAACCTCAAGTTGCAGTGGGATGCTACGGGCAAAATCTTGAATGATTCAGAAAACATTCAAAAGAGACAGAAGGTATACGCAGAATCACTGTATTTAAAAAAAATGCACAAACCGAAATTGAACATCTGAACAGACCCATTACAAAAGAAGAAACGGAAAAGGTAATAAAACAACTTCTAGCCAAAAAAAGCCTTAGACCAGATGGTTTTACAAGTGAATTTTATCAACCATTCAGAGAGGAAATGTTACCAATTCTACATAAACTATTTCAGAAAACAGAAAATGATGGAATTTTCCCAGACTCGGTCTATGAAGCAAACATATCCTTGATACCAAATCCAGGAAAGGACACCACCAAAACAGAAACCTATAGACCAATTATCTCTTATGAACATAGATGTAAAAATTCTGGATAAAATTCTGGCCAATAGAATCCAATGATACATCAAAGAAATCATTCACCATGACCAAGTGGGATTCTTAACGGGTATGCAAGGATGGTTCAATATAAGAAAAACATCAATTTAATTCACTATATTAACAAAGTAAATAACAGGAACCATATGATCTTAGCAATTGATTCAGAAAATGTATTTGGCAAAATCCAATACACCTTCCTGATAAAACACTCAGCAAAATTGTAATAGAAGGAAATTTCCAAAACATAATGAAAAGTATATGTGTAAAACCAAGAGCCAACATCATTCTCAGTGCATAAAGACTAAAAAACATTTTTCTTGCAAACAGGGACCAGATAAGGATGTCCACTGTCACCACTTCTTTTCAACATTGTATTGGAAGTGCTTCTAGAGCAAAACAATAGGAGGAGGAAATAAATACATCCAGATCTGCAGAGACGTGGATAAACTGTCGCTATATGCAGATGATATGATAGTGTTCACAGAAAACCCCAAAGACTAAAACAAACAAATCTGTTAGAGTTAATAGGCCAGTTTAGTAAAATGGCAGGATATAAGATCAATATACAAAAAAATCAATAGAATTCCTCTACAGTAACAAAGAGAACTCAGAAAAGAAAATCAAGAAAAAAAGAAATACCATTTACAATAGCCAACCACAAACTGAGATATTTGAGAGTGAACCTAACTAGAGACATAAAAAAAAAAAACCTATACAAAGGAAACTACACAGCATTTCTACAAGACACAATAAAAGACCTATATAAATGGGGGAAATGTGTCCTGTTCATGGATAGGAAGATTCAATATTGTGAAAATGACAATCCTACCCAAAGCAATCTACATGTTCAATGCAATCCCAGTCCAGATATCAAATTAATTTTTCAAGGAGATTGAAGGGGAAATTATCAAATTTGTTTGAAGAGGCCAGAGACCTCAAATAAGCAAAACACTTCTGAGAAACGAAAATGAGGTTGAAGGCATAGCACTCCTTGACCTCAAAATCTACTACACAGCAGTAGTAATCAAAACAGCATGGTACTGGTACAATGACAGGCATGTAGATCAATGGAATAGAGTTGAGAAGCCAGAAATAGGCCCTGCTATCTATAGTCAACTGATATTTGATAACAAAATCAAAGCAATCAAATGGGGAAATGGTAACCTCTTCAATAAATAGTGCTGGCCAAACTGAACTTTCACCTGCAGAAAGCTGAAATAGATCTCAGACTGCAAACAAATATCAACTCAAGGTGGATCAGAGACCTGGGAGTAAAGCCCAAAACCATAATATTCATAAGAAACAAACTGGGATCAGGCTTAGAAGCACTAGTCCAAGGTATAAACAGACTGCCAAATACAACCAGAAATGCACAATCTAAAGAGGATAAATTGATGGATGGGACCTTTGAAAGATTAAATCATGTGTGCATCTAAAACTTTTTCCAACAGGGGGAAAAGAAACCCTACAGACTGGGAACAAATATTTGGTAATATCATCTCAGACAAGAGTCTTATAACAAAAGCTTACAGAATACTCCTGGACCTCCATAAGAAAAAGACTGATAACACAATTATAAAACGGGTAAAAGACATGGAAAGAATTTTCACAGATGAAGATATTCAAATGGCAAACACATGAAGAAATACTTCAAATCACAGGCAATAAGAGAGATGCAAACCAAACCACAATGCGGTACGATCTCACGTCAGTAAGAGTGGCAAAGTTTAACAGGGCAGCAAGTAATAAATGTTGGAGAGGATGTGGCGAGAAAGGAACTTTTATACATGGTTGATGGGATTGAAAAACGGTACAACCATTCTGGAAGGCAGTTTGGCGCATCCTCAAAAAGCTGAACATAGAAATTCCATATGACCCAGATATTCTACTACTTGGAATATGTTATTGTTGTTGTTGTTATGTTCCATTGAATTGTTTGCAACTCCTAGTGACCCTATGTACAAGAGCGCTAAACTTTGTTCTATCCTGTGCCAACCTGGGCATCTCAAACGCACTTACGCCCACCACTCCAGTCACAAAATCAATCGATCTCATCGAAGGTCTTCCTCTCCTTCGCCCCCCTTCCACTTTGCCAAACATGATGTCCCTCTCCAAGGACCAGTCCTTCCTTGCAACATGCCCAAAGTATGTCAGACAAAGCTTCAGAATCCTTGACTCCAAGGAGCATTCCGGCTTCATCTTCTCCAGGACAAACCTGTTTGTTCTCCTAGCAGTCCATAGTATATTCAACACTCTTCTCCAGTACCACAGCTCAAAGGCATCAATTCTCTTTCTATCAACCCTATTCACTGTCCAACTTTCTGATGCATAGCACGTAATTGCGAAGATTATAGCCCGGATAAGGCGCGCCTTAGTCTCCAGCCTGACATTGTTGCTCTTCAGTACTCTTGAGAGGTCCCTCACAGCTGACTTTCCCAATGCAATTCATCTCCTGATTTCCTGGCTGCTGTTACCAAAAGTGTTGATTGTGGAGCCAAGCAAACCAAAACTGTTAACTATCTCAATCTCTTCACCATCCATACTGAAGCTACCAACTGGCCCAGTGGTGAGAATCTTTGTTTTCTTGATGTGAGCTTCAGTCCTTATAGGAGGCTGCAGTCCTTGATCTTCTGTAGCAAGCACTTCAGGTCTGCCTCAGTTTCAGCAAGCAGGGTTGTGTCATCTGCATAATGCAGGTTGTTGATGAATCCTCCACCAATCCTGATGCCACATTCCTCTTTGTACAGACCAGTGTCTCGGATGATCTGTTCTACATAGAGATTGAAAATGGTGACAGAATACATCCCTGATGGATACCCTTCTTGATTTTGAACCATGTAGTGTCTCCTTGCTCTGTTCTAGTGACTGTCTCTTGGTCTAAGTATAGGTTTCGCATTAGCACAATCAAATTTTCTGGAATTCCCATTCTTCTCAGAGTCAGCCATAGCTTGTTGTGATCCACACAATCAAAAGCCTTTGCATAGTCAATGAAGCACAGATATACATTCTTCTGGTATTCTTTGCTTTCTGCCAAGATCCATCTAACAGTAGCTATAATATCTCTAGTATCACGACCTCTTCTAAATCCAGCCTATACATCTGGCAGTTCTCTGTTGACATATTGTTCCAAACGTTTTTGGATAATTTTAAGCAGAATCTTGCTTGCATGTGATATTAATGATATTGTTCAATAATTTCCACACTCTGTTGGATTACCTTTCTTTGGAATGGGAACAAATATCTATCTTTTCCAGTCAGTGGACCAGCTGGCTGTTCTCCAGATTTCTTGGCACAACTTAGTGAGCACAT
>NW_006400126.1:1468292-1482002 GCF_000299155.1 Elephantulus edwardii
AAAAAAATTTAAAAAAAAAGAATGCAAAAGATCACTACAAAGGCTGAAAAAGAATAAAAGACCAAATGGATGTCAGATGAGACTCTGAATATTGCATTAGAGCACCGAGAAGCCAAAGCTAAACGAAGAAAGCAAGAAATCAAAGAGCTAAACAGAAAATTTCAAAAGGCATCCTGGGACGGCAAAGCAAGATACTATAATGAAATGTGCAGAGAGCTGGACTCGGAAAATCCAAAGGGTCAAACTCGCTCAGCGTTTCTTAAGCTGAAGAAGCTGAAAAACAAATTCAAGCCATGGGTGGCAATACTTAAGGATACTTTGGGTAGAATGTTACGTGATTCAGGAAGTATCAAGAGAAGATGGAAGGAATACACAGTCGTTGTATCAGAAGGAATTGGCTGACACAGAAGAATTTCAAGAATACTTGGAATATACCCTTGGAAAATGAGAACTGAGGCACATACTGAGATTTGTACACCAATGTTCATAGCAGCATTATTCACCATTCCAAGAACATGGAAACAGCCCAAATGTCCAACCACAAATGAACGGATTGAGAAATTATGTTATACTCACACAATGGAATACAATGTGGCAAGTAGGAGCAATTATGTCAATTATTACCTAAGTTGGGAGGAACTGGAAAGCATTATGCAGAGTGAACTAACTTAGTCCCACAAAGTTAATTATTTTATAAAACCATTATTGTAGCATGAGTATAAGGACTGAAGAGGGGTGGAAGAGGACCAAAGAGAGGTGGGAGAGGTTGGAAGCAGAGGGATGTAGATGTTTGGGGTAGTGGGGGAGCTTAATCATAGAGTTGTATAATTTGATGGGGAGGGTGATGGAAATTGAAAGAATTTGTTCTTGAAAACAATGTATTTGAATTTTGTAAATAAACTAGTAGAAAATTAAAAAAAAAAAAAGAATGTCAAATGAAACCCTGAAAATTGCACTAGTGCACTAACAGGTCAAAACAAAGGGAAGAGATGTTAAAATAAAAGAGCTGAGCAGACTATTTCAAATGGTGACTAGAGAAGACAAATTAAACTATTACAATGAAATATGCAGAAACCTAAAATTGGAACATAAAACGGGAAGTACTAACTCAGCATTTCGCAAGCTGAAAGAACTGAAAAACAAATACAAGCCTCAAGTTGCAAGAATGTGATCTGCTATGTTCAAAACCTTGAATGATCAGGAGACATCAAAAGAAGATGCAAGGAATACATAAAATAACTGTACCAAAAGGAACTGACCAACATTGAAATATATCAGGAAATGACATATGATCAAGAGCCAATGATAAGGAAGAAAGAAGTTAAAGTTGCAATAAAGATCTTGGAAAAAATAAATAAATATGGTTGTTTCAAATGACAGATGCAAGTCTAAAATGAAATTTGTTAGGTAATGTCAATGACAATAAAATGCAAGATCATATGGGGGGAAAATGACAGATGCAACTCTTGATGTGCTTGCTAGTCTGTGCCAGAAAATTTGCAAGGGAGCTGCCTGCCAGTCCAATTGGAAGAGATCTATATTTGTTCCCATTCCCAAGAAAGGTGAGTGAATAGAATGTGGGAATTATCAAACAGTATCATTAATATTAATTGCAAGCAAAATATTGCTGAGGGTCATTCAACTATTTATACAACAGTGCATAGACATTGAACTGTCAGAAGTTAAAGCTGGATTCAGGAAAAATTGTGGCACCAGGGATATCACTTCTGAAGCCAAATGGATACTGACTGGCAGTAAAGTCTACCAGAATCATGCCTGTTTGTGCTTTATTGATTATGTAAAAACATTTGACTGTGTGGATCATAACAAGTTATGACTAGCATTAAGAAAGATTGGGAATCCCAGAACACTTAGTTGAACTTCTGTGATACCTATACCTAAACAAAGAAGCTGTTGTGCAAACAGTATGAGTTTAAAATTAAGAAAAGTGTGTGTCGGTGTTGTATTCTTTTGTTCATACCAATTCAATCTGTATACTGAGCAAATAATTTGAGAATCTGGACACTATGAAGAAGAATGTGGCCTTAAAATGAGATTTGCAAGTGCACCCCTGCAATTTTCATCCCTGCCCATCCTCACCCTTCTGCTCTCAGCTCTCATCTCCTTGTACCCCCAACATGTTTTCCCCTATAAAATTACAAACAAAAGAAAAAAATCAGAAGATTTATCAATAACCTTTGGGATGCATATGACATAACCTTGTTTGCTGAATGTGAGGAGAACTTGAGGGACTTGATGCAGAAGATCAAAGAATATAGCCCTTAAGGGGAAGACTGAATATAGTGAAAACAACAATCCTACTAAAAGCAAACTACGTGTTTAATGTAATTCCAATAGGAAAAATGAATTGGCAAGTTTGTTTGGAAAGGTAAGATATGTAGAATAAGCAAAGGAGTTCTGAAGAACAAAAATTAAGTGGAAGGCATAGGACTCATTGATTTCAAAGCCTACTACACAGCAGTAAATTAACCCTGTCTCCCCACAAAGTACCCCGTCAAGTTTCAGTGTAAGTCCTGGTGTGCATTGTTCCCAGTGTGCATTGCTCCAAGTCATGATGGACGTGTTGCATCAGAAGAAGGTCCCTATGTACCAGCAGCATCAGGAGAGGTGGTCCCGGAGTGGGCCAGTGGAATCAGGAGAGCTTTCAGCCATTTTGTTGTTGTTGTTGTTCTTGGCATTTCGTGTTTTAAAAAAAGCATTTTATTAATTTTAATGAATATTTACAGATGTTTTGAATTTCCATTCATTCATCATTGCACTTTTCTCCCTTCCCACCCCTCTCCCTCAGTTCGCTCTTCTCTTTGAAAAGTAAAAGAAAAATTCTTTCATTAGTATATAATCCCCTGCACCCCCAGCACCACCACCACGAGTACACTCCACTGCTGTTTGTTGTTGTTATGTGCCATCGAGTCGTTTGCGACTCATAGTGACCCTATGTACAACAGCCCTAAACCCTGCTCTATCCTGTGCCAATCTCATTGCCTCTGACACACCCATCCCGATTACCCCAGTCACTGAATCAATCCACCTCATAGAGGGTCTTCCCCTCCTGTGCTGTCCCTGTACTCTACCCAGCATGATGTCCCTCTCTAAAGACCTGTCTCTCCTTACAACATGTCCAAAGTATGTCAGATGAAGCCAAAGAATCCTTGCCCCCAAGGAGCAGCCTGGTTTAATCCTCTCTACGATGAATCTGTTTGTTTTCTTGGCAGTCCATGGTACATTCAATACTCTTCTCCAGCACCACAACTCAAAGGCATCAATTCTCCTTCTATCATCCCTAGTCATTGTCCAACTCTCTGATGCATAACAAGTGTTTGCAAAAACCATGGCCTGTATCAGGTGCACCTTAGTCTCCAGAGAGACACCGTTGCTCTTGAGTCCTATAGAGAGGTCCCTAACCGCAGACTTTTCCATTGCAATACGTTTTTTGATTTCCTGGCTACTGGTGCCAAGAGTGTTGACCGTGGAGCCTAGCAAACTGAAGCTGTGAGCAATCTCAATCTCTTCACCTTCCATCCTGATGCTACCGATTGGTCCAGTGGTGAGAATTTTTGTCTTCTTGACATTGAGCCTCGTCCCTATTGAAGGCTGCAGTCCTTGAATCTCTGCAGTAAGTGCATGAGGTCCTCCTCAGTTTCAGTGAGCAGGATTGTGTGAGCAGGGTTGTGTCATCTGCATAACGCAGATTGTTGATAGATCGTCCACCAATCCTAACGCCAGGCTCCTCCTCATAGATCCCAGCCTCTCGGATAATCTGCTCTGCATACAGGTTGAAAATGTATGGAGATAGGACACATCCCTGGTGTACACCCTTCCCAAATTTGAACCTTGCAGTGTTGCCCTGCTCTGTTCTGACTACTGCCTCTTGGTCCAAGTATAGGTTTCGCATTAGCACGATTAAATGTTCTGGGATTCCCATTCTTCTGAGTCAGCCACAATTTGTTATGATCCACGCAGTCAAATGCCTTTGCATAATCAATGAAACACAGATAGACAATAGTCCGGTACTCTCTGCTTTCAGCTAAGATCCATCTAACATCAGCTACAATATCCCTAGTACCACGACCCCTTCTAAACCTAGCCTGTACTTCCAGCAATTCTCTGCTGATGTGCTGTTCCAGTCATTTTTGGATAACACTCCACTATGCAACCTTAATTCTGGACTCTTGTGATAACCATAATACCGTATCATATATCTCTTTTAAATTGTTCTCTCCCTCATCTGTTTCAATACAGTATACATAATGTATCCAGTTTTTCTCAGTCTTACCCCAACCCCAATGTCAGTCCCATTCTACAACAGTGGCACCATGCAGTACCTGTCCCCTTGTGACTGAGATATTTCACTTAGCATAATGTCCTCCTGGGTCACCCATTTTGAATAATATTGCATTACTTCCTTGTTTTACAATGCAGTGTAGTATTCCATTATGTGAATAGACCATAGTGTCTCTATCCATTTGTTTGTTGATGGGCACTTGGGTTGTTTCCAACTTCTTGCTATTGTGAACAAAGCCGCGATAAACATAGGTGTGCATGTATCTGCCTGGATGTCGGTTATGGTCTCTTTAGGGTATATTGCCAGGAGTGGAATTGCTGGGTCAAATGGTATCTCTATTTACAACTTTTTGAGAAAGCGCCACAACATTTTCCACAGTGGTTGCACCATTTTAAACTTCCACCAACAGTGAATAAGGGTTCCAAATTCTCCACAACCTCGCCAGCATTTGTTGCTTGCTGTTCTGTTAAATTTTGCTATTCTGACTGGGCTGAGATGATAACGCATAGTTGTTTTGATTTGCATCTTTCTTAGAGCTAGGGATTTCGAACATTTCTTAGTGTGCTTGTGGGACATCTGAATGTCTTCTTTGGTGAAGTGTCTGTGCCCATTCTTCTATTAGATTATTTACCCTTATCTTGTTGTGGTGCTCAAGTATTTTATAAATTCTAGATTTAAGTCCCTTATCTGACATGTCATTACCAAACACTTTTTCCCAGTCTGTGGCTTCCCTTTTTACCCTGTTGGAGAAGTTTTTGGATGTGCATAGGAATTTGATTCTTAGAGGGTCCCATTCATCTATTTTATCTTCTCCGGACTGTACATTTTTTCAGGAAACGTGGAAGACTGTTTATGTTGTGGATTAGGAGTACTAGCGTTATTCCAAGCTTTTCTTTAATGACGTTTATAGTCCTTGCTTTTAGTCCTAGGTCCATGATCCACCTTGATTTGGTTTTTGTGTATGGAGTGAGGTGTGGATCTTGCTGGACTCTTCTGCAGATAGTTTTCCAATTTTGTCAACAACATTTTTTTAAAAGGCTGTCATTTCCCCACTTAACTGATTTCATCTCCTTGTCAAAAATCAGTTAACCATAGATAGATGGTCTGATTTCTGGGTTCTCAATTCTATTCCACTGATCTATGTGTCTGTCATTTTATCAGTGCCATGATGTCTTAACTACCATGGCAAGGTAGTAGGATTTTAAATCAGGAAGTGAAATGCCTCCTACCTTTTTTTTCTATTTTTAAGGAGTGCTTTGCTTATTCAGGGCGTCTTTCCATTCCAAATGAAACTGGAGATTACCCTTTCCATCTCATTGAAGAATGGAATTGGTATTTGTATTGGGATTGTGTTGAACATGTAAATTGCCTTTGGCAGTACTGCCATTTCCACAACATTGAGTCTTCCGATTTCATGAACAAGGGATATTCTTCCACTTCTCAAGGTCTCTTTTTGTTTCTTGTAGTAATGTTTTGTAATTTTCTTTGACTAGATCCTTTGTGCTTATGGTCAGATTTACTCGCGAGTATTTAATCTTGTGATTCACTATTCTAAAGGGTATTGCTCTTAGCTCAGGCTCTGTATTCTCTTTGTCACTATAGAGATTTTGAACTGATTTTTGTATGTTGATATTGTGTCCTGCTACTTTGTAGAACTGTTCAACTACGTCCAATAGTTCTCTTACTGAGTCTTTAGGGCTTTCTAGCTATACTATCATCTCATCTGCATAGAGAGATAATTTTACCTCCTCTTTGACAATTTGGATGCCTATTATTTTCTTCTCTTGTCTTATTGCTATTGCTAAGACTTCCAATACAATATTGAATAAGAGGTGAGAGTGTGCCTCCTTGCCTAGTTCCTGTTCTTAAAGGCAATGTCTTTAACCTCTCTCCTTTGAAAACAATGCTGGCTCTTGGGTTTGCATAAATACTTTTTTACTATGTTGAAGAAATTCCCTTATAATCCTATTTTGTTGAGTGTTTTAATCAGGAAAGGGTGTTGGATTTTATCAAAGGTCTTTTCTGCATCAATTGATAGGATCATGTGATTCTTTTTCTTTGCTTTGTTAATGTGATGAATTATATTGATTGTTTTCCTTATGTTGAACCATCTTTGCATACCTGTTAAGAATTCCACTTGGTCATGGTGAATTATTTCTTTGAAATATCATTGAATTCTATTGGCCAGTATTTTATTCAGGATTTTTACATCTATGTTCATAAGAGATATTGGCCTATAGTTTTCTATTTTGATTGTGTCCTTTCCTGGATTTGGTATCAAGGATATGTTTGATTCATAGACTGAATCTAGGAGAATTCTATCTTTCTCTATTTCCTGAAATAGTTTATGTAGAATTGGTGACAGTTCTTCTCTGAATGTTTGATAAAATTAACTTGTAAAACCATCTGATCCTGGGCTTTTTTTGGTCCAAAGCTGTTGTATTACTTTTCAATTTCTTCTTTGTAAATGATCTGTTCAGATGTTCAATTTCAGTTTCTGTTAGTGTAGGTAGGTTGTGCATTTATAATTATTTGTCCATTGTCTCTAGGTTTTCATATTTGTTTGAGTATGGTTTGTCATAATACTCTGTTAGCTTTTTTATTTTAGTTGGTTCTGTTGTGATGCTGCCTGATTCATCTCTTATTCGGATTATTTGTGTCTTCTGCTTCTTTTCTTTTGTGAGTTTTACTAATGGTTTGTCGATTTTATTGACCTTTTCAAAGAACCAACTCATAGTTTTGTTGATAGTTTCAATTGTTTTTCAGTTTTCTATTTCATTTATTTCTGCTCTAATTTTTATAATTTCAGGTTTTTTAGAGAGTGTCACGTTTTCTTGCTGTTCTTTTTCAATTTGCTGAAGATGTTGAGTTAGAGAGTCAATGGTCAACTTGTCTTGCCTTTTGATGTGTTTGCTTATTGCTTTAAATTGACCTCTGATTACTGCTTTTGTGGTTTCCCAGAGATTTTGGCAAGTGGTGTTTTCATTGTCATTTGTTTCAAGAAACTTTTTAATTTTATTTTTTATTTCTTCTAGTACCCAGTCATGTTCAAACAAGGAGTTGTATAGTTTCCAAATGTATGGTTTTTTTCAAGTTTATCTTCTAATTTCTCATTTTGTAACATGATGGTCTGAAAAGAGGCTTTGCATTATTTTTATGTTTTTAATTTATTGATGCTTGCCTTATGACGTAGAATATGATCTATTCTGGAGAACGTTCCATGCATACTGTGCTTTTCGGGGGTTACACTACCCTATAAATATCTATGGCGTCATGTTATATTATTGTGTGGTTTAATTCTTCAATGTCTTTGTTGAGTTTATTTCTATTAGTTCTATCTTTTCTTGAGAGGGGTGTACTGAAGTCTCCAAGTATTATAGTAGTGTTGTCTATTTGCTTGTTTCAGTTTTGTTAATGTTTGTTTTATGCATTTTGCTGGTCTTTCATTTAGTGCATTGATATTCATTATTGTTATGTCCTCTTGTTCTATTGGCCCTTTTCAGCACTATGTAGTGACTTTCCTTTTCCTTTGTGATGGTTTTTACATTGACATTTATTTTAGCAGAGATTAATATCACTACTCCTCCTTTTTTTCTGGTTGCTATTTGCTTGACATATATTCCCCCACCCTTTTCTTTTTAGTCTTTCTTTATCTTCGTTTTTCAAGTGTATCTTTTGTAGACACCATATCAATGGATTTTGGTTTTTTTATCCAATCTGCTACTCTTTTTCTCTTCAGCAGTGCATTTAAAGCATTCACATTCATAGTTATTATTGAGAGGCAAGGTTTTACTGCTATCATTGTGTTGATTTATTTTTGGTGTCGTTGCTAGTTACTTTTGTCCATGCTGCTTCTGTGGTACCTCTGTAACAAGGACATCTCTGAGTCTTTCCTGCAACACTAGTCTTGGTTATACAAACTCTGTTAGGTTCTGCTTTTCTGGGAATATCTTGATCTCTCCTTCACATTTGATGGATTTTTTGTTGTTGTTGTTGTTGGGTACAGTATTCTTGTTTGGAGGTTCTAGCAGCATCAGGATGGATGGTGAAGAGATTGAGATTGTTCACAGCTTCAGTTTGCTTGGCTCCACGGTCAACACTCTTGACACCAGTATCCAGGAAATCAAAAAACATATTGCGATGGGAAAGTATGAGGTTAGGGACCTCTCTAAAGTACTCAAGAGCAACGGTGTCTCTCTGGAGACTAAAGTGCGCCTAATACAGGCCATGGGCTTTGCAATCACTTGTTATGCATCAGACAGTTGGACAATGACTAGGGGGGATAGAAGGAGAACTGACGCCTTTGAGCTGTGGTGCTGGAGAAGAGTATTGAATGTACCATGGACTGCCAAGAAAACAAACAGATTCATTCTAGAGAGGGTTAAACCAGGCTACTCCTTGGAGGCAAGGATTCTGGGGCTTCGCCTGACATACTTTGGACATGTTGTAAGGAAAGACAGGTCTTTAGAGAGGGACATCATGCTGGGTAGAGTGGAGGGACAGCGCAGGAGGGGAAGACCCTCTATGAGGTGGATTGATTCAGTGACTGGGGTAATCGGGATGGGTGTGTCAGAGGCAATGAGATTGGCACAGGATAGAGCAGGGTTTAGGGCTGTTGTACATAGGGTCGCTATGAGTCACAAACGACTTGACGGCACATAACAACGGTATTCTTAGTTGACAGTTGTGTTCTTTGGGTGTTTGATATATGTCCTTCCACTCTCTTCTTGTTTGCATGGTTTTTGCTGAGAAATTGGCACTTAGGGTTACACTTTTTTTCCTCCCTTGCTGCTTTCAGGATTTTCTCCTCACCTTTGGTTCTGGCAAATTTAACTATGATATGTCTTGGTATTTTTCTTTTGGAGTCTAGTCTATATGGTGTTCGCTGAGCTTCTTGAATATATATTCTCTCATTCTTCATTATGCCTGGGAAGTTTTCCTCTCGTAATTCTTCCACAACTTTTTCAGTGCCGTTACTTGCTTCTTCCTATTCTGGGATTCCAATGATACACATGGGTTTTTTTCTCTTTATGGTGTCCCACATTATTCCTAGTGGGTTTTTTTTTTCTTTTTCCTTCCTTTTTGAGTCTGCTTTTTGTTCTAGCAGATCTGTGGGGACAATTTTATCTTCAATTTCACTGTTTCTGTTTTCCATCTCTTCAGCTATGCTCATGTGTCCCTCCATCATGTTAACAGCATCTGAAACATTGGACTTCATATTTTGGAAAGTGATTTCTTGGTTTTAGAGTGCCTCTAATGCCTCATTTGTTTGCTCTACATTGTTCTGGACTGTTGTTTGTTGGGTTTTGTTTGTTTGTTTGTTTTTGGTTTTTTAGCTCCTCCTGGTTTTTGCTTGTAGTATCCTGAAATTCTTCAAGTTTTTCTTTCATCTATTGAAAATATTCAGTCATTGTTCTTCTAAATTCCATGTCAGAAAGTTCTATTAAACTTTCTAGCTTCAGGAAATCTGTTGTGGGACAGCTTGCTTTCTTTGAGACATTGATATGATCTCGATCTAAAGACAATACTCTAGAGATCCGCTAGGTAGCCAGCCCACTTGTGTTTTACTCTGAACTTCTTATTCCAGGGAAATGTCAGTTCAGAACCTGTGAGAACAGCCTCTTGTAGGTAATACAGGTCAAGGTGCTCCGGATTAAAGACAAGTTGTTTAACCAGACATTTAGGTACAGGCGTGGAGCCAAATGTGGTGGGGCATCCACAGGGATGGGACGACCACAAGGGCAGGTCAACCACTTAGGGAACCTCATTCAGACCTCAGCTGTCTGGGTGTTCTTGTAATTGAGGGTCAAGACCAAATTGGATGTCAGAAGAGAATCTGAAAATTGCACTGGAGGACAGGGAAGCCAAAGCACAAGGAAGAATTCAAGATATTAAAGAGTTGAATAGAAGATTTCAAAAGGCAGCACGGGATGAAAAAGCAAAATATTACAAAGAAATGTGCAAGGAGCTGGACTCAGAAAATCAAAAGGGCCAAACTCGCTCAGCATTTCTTAAGCTCAAGGAACTGAAGAACAAATTCAAACCTCGAGTTGCTATCATCAAGGATGCTTTCGGCAGAATGTTAAATGATCCAGGAAGTATTAAAAGAAGATAGAAAGAATATACTGAGTCACTGTATCAAAAGGAATTGGCAGACACAGAAGAATTTCATGAAAGAACATATGAGCAAGAGCCTATGGTGATGAAGGAAGAAGTTCAAGCTGCTTTGACGGAAATGGCAAAAAATAAGGCTCCGGGAATAGTTGGTATACCAATTGACATATTTCAGCTAGCAGATGCTGCCCTGGAAGTGCTCACCAAGTTGTGCCAAGAAATCAGGAGAACAACCACTTGGCCAACTGACTATATTTGTTCCTATCCCAAAGAAAGGTGACCCAACAGAGTGTGGAAAGTATAGAACAATCTCACTGATTTCACATGCAAGGAAGATTTTACTGAAGGTTATCCAAAAACGACTGGAATAGCACATCAGCAGAGAACTACCAGAAGTCCAGGCTGGGTTTAGAAGAGGTCATGGTACTAAGGATATTGTAGCTGATGTTAGATGGATCTTAGCTGAAAGCAGAGAATACCAGAGGAATGTCTATCTGTGTTTCATTGACTATGCAAAGGCATTTGACTGTATGGATCATAACAAACTGTGACTGACTCTGAGAAGAATGGGAATCCCAGAACACTTGATCGTGCTAATGTGAAACCTATACTTGGACCAGGAGGCAGTCGTCAGAAAAGAGCAGGGAAACACTGCATGGTTCAAAATTGGGAAGGGCGTACGCCAAGGATGCATCCTATCTCCTTACCTTTTCAACTTATATGCAGAACAGATTATCTGGGAGGCTGGGCACTATGAGGAGAAATGTGGGGTCAAGATCGGTGGACGATTTATCAACAATCTACGTTATGCAGATGACACAACCCTGCTTGCTGAAACTGAAGGGGACCTAAAGCACCTGCTGCATGGGGTCAAGGACTACAGACTCCAATATGGATTGAGGCTCAATGACAAGAAGACAAAGATTCTAACCACTGGACCAATTGGCAGCATCAGGATGGATGATGAAGAGATTGGATGGTACACAGCTTTAGTTTGCTTGGCTCCACAGTCAACACTCTTGGCACCAGTAGCCAGGAAATTAAAAGGTGCATTGCCATGGGAAAGTCATCTATTAGGGACCTCTCCAGAGTACTGAAGAACAATGGTGTCTCTCTGGAGACTAAGGTGAGATTGATACAGGCCATGGTCTTCACAATCACTTGTTATGCATCAGAGAACTGGACAATGACCAAGTAGGATAGAAGGAGAATTGATGGCTTTGAGCTGTGGTGCTGGAGAAGAGTATTGAGAATACCATGGAATGCAAGGAATACAAACAGATTGTTCTTGGAAAGGGTTAAACCAGGTGGCTCCTTGGAGGCAAGGATTCTGAGGCTCTGTCTAACATACTTTTTGGACATGTTGTGAGGAGAGACCGGTCCTTGGAGAAGGACATCATGCTTGGGAGGGTGGAGGGATGGCGCAGGAGGGGAAGGCCCTCTACGAGGTGGACTGATTCAGTGACTGGGACAATCGGGATGGTAGTGTCAGAGACAGTGCGATTGGCACAGGACAGAGCAGAGTTTGGGCTGTTATACATAGGGTCGCTATGAGTCGCAAGCAACTCGACGGCACATAACAACAACAACAACAATTCAAATTGCAGTTGTCTGTCTCCCACCCAGTGGTTTTCACTCAGTGATCCCTGTGCAGTGGCACTTATGCAGGTGCCCTTGCGCAGTGGCCCCTGCCCAAGCAGGCTCCTGGGTCCAAAGGAACCCAACAAGGCAAAGTCAAATTCCCACCAACCCACTCTCCTCTGGCTGGTCTGCATTGTCCACAAAAGTTCAGACAAATTTCCACTGCTTCTCTTATTCCTTGTAAGTTGACGTGGCCCAAGAGAGTTCAGCCAATTTCCCACCAGTGGGCTTACCCTTGGGTACTCTCCCAGGCAATCGGTGATGCCCAAGAAAACCCAATTAGGATCCTGCCACTGTTTCTCATGGCAGTTCAATCCCACGGCAGCTTGATTGGTGGCTTCAGAGGATGGTTGGATCTGTGGTGGGTCTTTGTGTTCTGATTCAAAATCCTATTGTCCAGGGCTGTTTGTCGGTCTTTATGCTGTGTGAAGGACTCTCCAGTGGCCCTTGGGTGCTGCCAGGGGTATAGGGCTGTGGTGGGGCCACCAGGGTGTGCTAGGGGTGCGGGGGCCTTGTAAGGTGGTGGGGTGGTGTCCGGGGACATGGTGCTGTGGCTGGTGGGGGCGGGGGTGTGGTGCTTGGGCACCACTGGGAGTTAGGGGTTGCAATCTGTTCCCAGAAGTTAAGCTGCCAAGTCACCAGTCCTCAGCACATTATACTGCCTGTGTCACTGGAATGCACCACCACCTCAGCCATTTTTTAATAATCTCCACAAAATTTTTACTTGCATATGACATTAATGATATTATTTGATAACGTCCATACTTGTTGGATCACCACACAGTATGGGTACTGGAAATATTAGGTCATTCTTCTTTATCACTATTTTTTCTCCACTCTTTTATTCTTAGTCTTTCTTTATCTTTGTTTTCCAAGTGTGTCTTTTGTAGACAGCATATTGATGGATTTTTTTAAAATCCAATCTCCTACTCTTTTTCTTTTCAGTGGTGCATTATGGTCTGAAAAGATGCTTTATATTATTTCTATGTTTTTTAATTTATTGGTGCTTGCCTTGTGACATAGAATGTGATCTTTCCAGGAGACCGTTCCGTGCACATTGGAGAAGTAGGTATACTATGCCCTTTGGGGGTGCATTAGCCTATAAATATCTGTAAGGTCAAGTTGTTTTATTGTGTGGTTTAATTCTTAAGTATCTCCATTGAGTTTTTTCCTGTTCTATCTTTTCTTGAGAGGGATATATTGAAGTCTCCAAGTACTCTAGTAGTATTGTCTATTTCCTTTTTCAGTTTTGTTAATGTTTGTTTTATGGATTTTGCAGGTCTTTAATTTGGTACATAGATACTCATTATTGTTATGTCCTCTTGCTCTATTGACCCTTTTCAGCATTGTGTAATGACTTTCCTTGTCCGTTGTTATGGTTTTTACATTGACTTTTTTTTTATCAGAGATTAATATCACTACTCTTGCTTTTTTCTGGTTGCCATTTGCTTGGTATATATCCCCCCCCCACCCTTTTATTTTTAGTCTTTATCTAAATTTTTCAGATGTGTCTCTTGTAGACAACATTTTGATGGATTTTGTTTTTTTATGCAATCTGCTACTGTGGCTGACTCTGAGAAGAATGGGAATCCCAGAACATTTAAGTGTGCTAATACGAAACCTATACTTGGACCAAGAGGCAGTAGTCAGAA
>NW_006400126.1:1482972-1484276 GCF_000299155.1 Elephantulus edwardii
GGTGCATTTAAACTATTCACAATCATTGTGATTATTGAGAGGCAAGGTTTTATTGCTATTATTGTGTTGATTTCGTTTTGGTGTTGTTGCCACTTACTTTGGACCATGCAGCTTTCTGTGGTATGTGTGTAAAAAGGTCATCTCTGAGTCTTTCCTGCAACGCTGGTCCTGTTTTTGCAAACTCTCTTAGGTTCTGCTTTTCTGGGAATATCTTGATGTCTTCTTCATATTTGATGGATTTTCTTGCTGGGTACAGCACTCTTGGTTGACAGTTGTGTTCGTTGACTGTTTGTTATATGTCCTTCCACTCTCTTCTTGCTTGCATGGTTGTTGCTGAGAAATCGGCACTTAAGCTTATCTGCTTTCCCTTATAGGTTACTCTTTATTTCTTCCTTGCTGCTTTCAGGATTCTCTCCTTATCTTTGTCTCTGGCAAATGTGACCATGATTTGCCCTGGTGTTATTCTTTTGGGGTCCATTATGCCTGGGAAGTTTTCCTCTAATAATTCTTCCGCAATTTTTTCAATGCCGCTACTTGCTTCTTCCTGTTCTGGGATTCCAATAATGCTCATGCTATTTCTCTTGATGGTGTCCCACATTATTATTAGGTTTTCTTCATTTTCCTTTTTTTTTTGAGTCTGCTTTTTGCTCTAGCAGACCAATGGGGACAATTTTGTCTTCAATTTCACTGTTTCTGTTTTCCATCACTTCAACTATACTCATGTGTCCCTCCATCATGTTGACAACCTCTGAAACATTGGACCTTCTATTTTGGATAGTAGTTTCTTATATTTTCAAGTGCCTCTCATGCCTCGTTTGTTTTCTCTGCATTGTTTCGCACTTTTTTTTTAGCTCCTCCTGGTTTTTGCTTCTGTTGTTGTTGTTGTTATATGCCGTCAAGATGCCTGCAACTCATACAGTCCTAAACTCTGTTCTGTCCTGTGCCAATCGCTCTGTCTCTGATACACCCATCCCGATTACCACAGTCACTGAATCAATCCAACTCATAGATTGCCATCCCCTCCTGTACTGTCTATGTACCCTACCAAGTATGATGTCCCTCTCCAAGGACCGGTCCCTCCTTACAACATGTCCAAAGTATGTTAGACGAAGGCTCAGAATCATTGCCTCCAAGGAGCTGCACGGTTTAACCCTCTCCAGTTGTTGTTGTTGTTATGTGTCGTCGAGTCATTTGCAACTCATAGCAACACTATGTACAACAGCCCTAAACCCTGCTCTATCCTGTGCCAATCGCATTGCCTCTGACACACCCATCCCAATTACCCCAGTCACTGAATCAATCCA
>NW_006400126.1:1484648-1492216 GCF_000299155.1 Elephantulus edwardii
TACTTTAGAGAGGTCCCTATCCGCAGACTTTCCCATCGCAATACGTGTTTTGATTTCCTGGCTATTGGTGCCAAGAGTGTTGACCGTGGAGCCGAGCAAACTGAAGCTATCAACAATCTCAATCTCTTCGCCATCCATTCTGATGCTAAAGATTGGTCCAGTGGTGAGAATCTTTGTCTTCTTGACACTGAGCCTTAGTCCATACTGAAGGCTGCAGTCCTTGACGCTCTGCAGTAAGTGCATGAGGTCCTCCTCAGTTTCAGCAAGCAGGGTTGTGTTATCTGCATAATGTAGATTGTTAATAGATCTTCCACCAATCCTAACTCCAGGCTTCTCCTCATAGAGCCCAGCCTCTTGGATAATCTGCTCTGCATACAGGTTGAAAAGATATGGAGATAGGACACAGCCCTGGTGTACACCCTTCCCAATTTTGAACCATGCAGTGTTTCCTTGCTCTGTTCTCATGACTGCCCCTTGGTCCAAGTATAGGTTTCGCATTAGCACAATTAAATGTTCTGGGATTCCCATTCTTCTCAGAGTCAGCCACAGTTTGTTTTGATCCACACAGTCAAACGCCTTTGCATATTCAATGAAACACAGATAGACATTCTTCTGGTATTCCCTGCTTTCAGCCAAGACCCACCCAACATCAGCTACAATATCCCTAGTACCACGACCCCTTCTAAACCCAGCCTGGACTTCTGGCAGTTCTCTGTTGATATACTGTTCCAGTCGTTTTTGGATAATCTTCAGTAGAATCTTGCTTGCATGTGAAATCAATGATATTATTCTGTAGTTTACACACTCAGTTGGGTCACCCTTCTTTTGGATGGGAACAAATATAGATCTCTTCCAGTCAGTTGGCCAAGTGGTTGTTCTCCAGATTTTTTGGCACAACTTGGTGAGCACATCCAGGGTAGCATCTGTAGTATCCTATAATTCTTCAAGTTTGTCTTTTATCCATTGAATATATTCAATCATTCTTCTTTTAAATTCTGTTTCAGAAAGTACATCAAACTCTCTGACCGCAGGAAATCCATTGATACATTTTGACCCTCTGGGGGTGACATCTTGCTCTGCTCTTGTGTAGTCTGTGAGATAGGTTGCTTTCTTTGAGACATTGATATGTTCTTGATCTGAAGACTATGCTCTAGAGATCAGTTGGGCAGCTACCCCACTTGTGTGTTTCTCTGAACTTATGACTTCAGGGAAATATCAGTTCATAGCCTGTGAGAGCAACCTCTTGGTAAGACAAGTCAAGGTGCTCCCGATTAAAGGCAAGTTGATTCACTGGATGTGTAGGCACAGGTGTGGAGCCCAATAGGGTGAGGTAGGCACAAGGTTGGGGTGATCACAAGGGCAGGTCAAACACTTGGGAGACCTCACTCAGATCTCAGCTGTCTGGGTGTGCTCAAGATTGGGGTCCCTACTCAAATTCCAGCTGTATGTCTCCCATCCAGTGGTTTTCTTACCCAGTGGTATCTTACACAGGTGTCCTCATGCAGCAGTCCCCGCCCAAGCAGGATCCTGCATCCAACGGGACCCAAAAGGTCAAAGTCAAATTCCCAACAACCCACTCACCTCTTCCTGGTCTGCAGAGTCCACTGAAGTTCAGACATAGTACCACTGGCTGGCTTGTTCCTGGGCATTTGGCGTGGCCCAAGTGAATTTGGCCAGATTTCCCCCCAGTGGGCACACCCTTGGGTGCTCTCCTAGGTAATTGGCAGTGCCCCAGAAAACCCAGTCAGGATCTTACCAGCTTTTCTCCTGCCAGATTAGTTCCACAGCAGCTCAGCTGTTGGCTTCAGGTGATGGCTGGATCCACAGTGCGGCCTTGTGTTCCTGTAGCTCCAAAAGGAACTGCTATAACAAAAGTTCTGATTCAAAATCCTACTGTCCACGGCTCATCGCATCGCTTGGTCTCTGTGTGGCATGAAGGACTCTCCAGAAGCCCTTAGGCACCACTGGGTTCACAGGGCTGTGGCTGGGGTGGAGGCCTGTGGTTGTGGAGCCGCAAGGGGATGGACGGGGAAGGAAGCATGGGGTTGTGCCAGGTGGGGGTGCGGGAACACAGGGCCGGGGCAGGGGGGAGCGTGGGTTCGGGCACTACAACCAGGAGGCAGGGGTGGAGCTTGGGCACCCTGGGGGTTTATATGGGGCAGGCCAACACGATGGGGTCATGTGGCAGCAGGCCACTGGGTGGTCACACTGTGGCGGGCTGTCGCTCCTCTAGGGTCACACAGTGGCTGGGGGTGCTTGCTCCTCCAGGGTCTCATGATGGCTGGGGGTGGTCCGTTGTTCCTCTGGAGTCACGTGGTGGCGGGCAGTTACTCCCTGATTTAATGGATCCCGTGTGGTCAAGCTAGACAGCAGTTATCTCCCCAAATAACTGTGGGAGCAGCACAGGCAATGCTGTCAGTCGAGCCCTCCTGCCATCAGTGGTGCCCTCGTGACACAGCAAAAACAATGAGGCATATGGATTTATAATGCTACTTACAATTGATTAATTAATCCATTTCTGATAAAAAGCCTACTGAATGTTGCCTTTGTCTTCACTCAGTGTATCTATTTAAATTTTTATGTATATACATTTTTTGTTCACTTGTCTTTCCTTTTAAATCCTTGTTAATCTTCCAAGATTGATTGTATGTATAAGTTCTCTTAGCTTTTTATATTAGTACTCTTACACTATTTTTGTCCTTCTATCACCCAGCATATTTTGTTCTAGATTCATCCGTATTAGGCACTATTCACAAATTTTGATGATTTTTTTAGTCTTGCTTTATACTCCATTGTCTGAATGTACCAGTTTTTTTTTAGCAATTAATCTATTGATGAGTACTTGTATGTTTCCAACTCTCTACTATTACAAGCAATACTGCAATAAACACATATGTGATTGTGTTATTATTTTTTTAGTTCTTGTATCTTTGAGCTATATAGTTAGTAGAGAGAATTATTATTTTTTTCTTTTTAAAAAAATTTTATACTAGTTTGCTTACAATGTTCATGTACATTGTCTTTCACACAAGATCTTTCCCATTTCTTTAACCTACCCCTCCCTCCACCCATCAAATTGTGTGACCCTATAATTATCCTTCACCTCTCTATTTCTTTCTCCCCCTCTTAGATCTCATGCATGTTATACTAGTTCTCTATTTCTACAATAATGGTCTTATACAGTTTTATTCTCATGGGACTGAGTTAGTTTAGTAGTTAGAATTCTTAACGGACTTGTATTTCTATTCTTAACTTTCTAAGGAAGTTCTAAACTACTCTCCATAGTTGTTTCACCATTTACATTCCCATCTGCAGATTATGAAATTTCCAATCTCTCCAAACTGACAGTAAGTTGTTATTTGACTTATTAAACATTACTATCTTGATAATTTCTTCATGTGTTTGTTGTAAAAAATTTTAAATTACTACAAAAGTTGAAATAATCATGTTATTATTTAATGTTGTTGTTATTGATTGCCTTCAAATCGAGCATGACTTATGGTGACTATATGAACAAAAGGCCTACAGCCCTTCTATAACTATTGACATTTATTAAGGCACAAGAATAACTGTTACCCATATTGTTGTGTTCTGTTGAGTTCGAATTATTGCCTAACTGACCATTCCATGAGTCTTCAGAGCCAGTTAATTATGCACAGGAGATTATTTATCTTTCTCCCTTGGAGCAGCTGGTGAATTGTAACCTACTCCAGTAAGTAGTTTGAACTGGTTTCAATTCAGATCAGTTTTTCAAGAAGTTCATTTGTAAAGAAAGGGAGCTCTAGTGGCCTAGTGGGTAAAGCGTTATGCTGACAAACCTCAGGCAGACTGTTCAAGTTCACCAGATGCTTCTCAGGAGCACGTGTGATTGATACATAACCTCTGAAAAAAACCCCTGGAGGTGGTTCTGTCTCAATGGCATTGAGTGAATAAGTGAGTAAATCGATAAAGAACAATGTTTCATTGAAAAGGAAGGTTAATACTACCTGATATTAGTAGCAGAGTTTTCTAAAAGGGGAAAGAAATCACAGACTATCAAGAGGAAAAGGAAGTGAAATTCCCAGAGTGAGTGTTTCAGTTGTTGAGGATGGAATAAACTAAACTGCTTGTTGTTATGAACCGTCAAGTTGCCTGCAACTCATAGTGACCCTATCTATGTACGACAGCCCTAAACTCTGCTCTATCCTGTGCCAATCTTATTGTCTCTGACACACCTACTCCCATTTCCCCAGTCACTGAATCAATCCATTTAATCGAGAGTCTTCTTCTGCACTCTCTCTACCCTTCCAAGCATGACGTCCCTCTCCAAGGACTGGTCCCTCCTTGCAACATAACCAAACTATGTCAGATGAAGCTTCAGAATCCTTGCCTCCAAGGAACAGCCTGGTCTCACCCTCTCTAGATGAACCTGTTCATTCTCCTAGCAGTCCCTGGTATATTCAATATTGTTCTGCGACAGTACAGCTCAAAGATATCAATTCCCCCTCTATCCTCCCTAGTCATTGTCCGGCTCTCTAATGCATAGCAAGTGATTGTAAAGACCATGGCCTATATCAGGATCACCTAGTCTACAGACTGACATCATTGTTCTTCAGTACTTTGGAGCGGTCTGTGACAGCAGACTTTCCCAATGCAATAGTATTTTGATTTCCTGGCTGCTAATGCCAAGACTGTTGATTGTGGAGCCTAGCAAACTAAAGCTATTTACAGTCTAAATCTCTTTGCCATCCATCTCGATGCTGCCAATCAGCTGAGTGGTGAGAATCTTTGTTTTCTTGATATTGAGCCTCTATCCATACCGAAGACTAAGGTCCTTGACTTTCTGTAGCAAACATTTCAGGTCCTCCTCAGTTTCAGCAAGCAGGGATGTGTCATCTGCATATCGCAGATTGTTGATGAGTCTTCCTACAATCCTGATGCCTCATTTCTCCTCAAATAGCCCAGCCTCCCAGATAATCTGTTCTGCTTATAGATTGAAAAGGTAAGGAGATAGGACACATCTCTGGCATACAGCCTTCCCAATTTTGAACCATGCAGTGTTTCCTTGCTCTATTCTTAGCCAACAAACTATGGCAAACTCTGAGAAGTAATCACTGCAGTTACCGAAAATTCAAGAATGGTAGTTTATCCAGGATCTTCTATAAAGTGAAAAAAAGACAGTTAAAACCAGGGAATAAGGGCTACCAGCCACATATCTCCTCCTGGGCCCAAAATTACTCCATCCTACAGGAAGATTTATACAAATTACGATATTTAAGTTCCATTAACATCATAGCGATCTAGGCCACTCATATCTGCTTACAAGTTTCTTTGTTATGAGAGACTTTTCTTAGGCCACTCTAATGTACTTCATATACACAACAGCCGGATTTGCCTTATATGTGATAAGCAGATTTTAGCTAAAAATTAGTTTCATATTTGAGCAAGTTCAGTTTTGCTGAATCTGTATTAATCTGTATTATTTAAGGCTAAGTGTAATTGCACAGGAGCATGGTGTGATAAAGTTTGGGCAAAATATCACTTTTGTTCTAGCACTACAAGTACTTTGTAGCACTACAAGTACTTAGTGGAAAAGTTTCTGCATGCTTCAGGCAACTCACAGTAGGGCTCAAGGACTCAGGGCTCACAACATGCTTCCTCCTTACAATCTGTGAGAACTAAGATTAAAAAAAAGATCTTTAAGAATTCTATAACTCTTCATGCTCTTTTCATATTGGACACTGAACCTGAGCATCTGGCTTTGGGCTGATAACCTCCAACATAACAGAAACACACACACAACTACATCTTACCGGTGACATAGAATATTGACCACTATGCTGTTGTTAAGTACAATGCATAGTGGCCATATGAAAAACAGTCTGTGCCATCTTCAACATTTCTGACATCCTTGATCCCTCTGCTTTTCAATCCATGTAATTGAGGATTTTCCTCTCTTACACCAGTCTTCTACTTTTTCAAGCAGGATGTTGCTTTCTAGAAATAATACTTTGATATCTAAGATGGCGGCAGAGGCAGAGACAGTGTGGTGAGCTGCGGGAGCAGCGAGCCACTTAAAGCAGGGCCATTATGGCCTTCCACAGACTTCAGCTTATTGATAATTGAACACTTGAACAGTTGAGGACTGGGCCTCAGTGAAGATCGAGGTTCAACAACAGGAACTCAAGGATTCCCAAGGAGAAATGGGTGAGTCTAGTGGCTCCCAACACCCCCCTGCAGAGTCCTCACTGCACCGCACAGCTGCTGCAGCTCCATGAGGCTTCCACAGTCGAAACGAATGGATTTCCTCACCCAGATTGGACACTGTGCACCAGCCCTCCTCAAGACTGTGAAGCCACCACACTGACGCAAGGTGGACTTGGTCTGGAGAGAATTCTTGGAGCTAGGATGGTGGCTGTGGGGGAAGCGGGTGCCTGCACAAGAGGGGCCGCGCACCCGCCGAGCACCCGTGCGGCGGAGTGGGGGGGGCGCACCCCCAACGGCCGCCTGCCCTGGGGGGTCCGCACTCCCCCCACAGGTCTCCCATGCTGGGAGGGGGGCCCCCCCCGCACCCCTCTGGCTGCCTGCGTAGGAGGTGGGGGATGGGATGCATGCCCGCCATCTGCAGGTTTGTGTTTCCTATGACAGACCAATGCATTGGAGAGGCCAACGAAGACAATTACCTATGCATTGGACAGGCCAAAGAAGATGATTACCTATGCAATGGATTGCTGAAAGTCACTATGAGTGTGATGACCTTAACAGTGGCAGCATGCACAAGAGGACCGACATCCTAAATACACCACATATTTTGTTCTGTTGAATGCTTCTGCCAAAAGATGGTTGGACCTGGGGCGAGTCTGATCACAATTCTCAGGTTCCCTTTATCATATATAAAGGGGGAGGGCAGTGATACCTACTTCAAAATATAGTATGACCACTTATGGGGGAGGGGGTAAAAGCGACAGTGCTGGAATTGGAAACACTATCCCTGACCACAGAGTCCTCAGTCAGGCGAGGGGACCAGACTGGGGTAGGGGCAATTGGAGGGGGAGTATACCAACCAGGTCCTGGGGGTTGTTGCCCTGCTCAGAATGGACTGCCCTTGGCCCCTGGCTCGGGGTGAGCCATCGTGGCCCTCTGCCTGGGGCGGGCTGCCCTCCACCTCTGGCTTGGGGCGAGCCGTCACGGCCCTCTGCCCGAGGTGGGCTGCCCTCAGCCCCCGGCTCGGGGCGAGCTGTCGTGGCCCTCTGCCCGGGGCAAGCTGCCCTCGGCCTCTGGCTCAGGGTGAGCTATCGCGGCCTGCCCTCGGCCCCCTGCTTGGGGCAAGCCATCGCGGCCCTCTGCACGGGGTGAGCTGCCCTCGTGGCCCTCTGCCTGGGGCGAGCCGTCGCAGCCCTCAGGGTGAGCTCCTCAGTCCCCAGATTATGCCATCTGACCCCTGGGTGGGGAAGGGGAAAAAAAAAGAATGCCTAGGGTATCCAGAGAATGTTACCTAGGCCACCTTCTGCCACCCTCCCCCGCCCCCCCAGTAAACCTGAAAGCAACACCCTCAAAGCCCTTCTATTTGTAACTCACAAGTTTGTTCT
>NW_006400126.1:1492615-1494040 GCF_000299155.1 Elephantulus edwardii
ATTACTATTGGAAAATGCTTGTCATTCCTCTATAGCATCTGGTCCCCAAAGGACCCTCATCATTTCCTTCACCTGCTCCCCCCACTGACCAAACTGTGCAGCTCTGCAACTGCATCCTGGCCCATCCTCAGCCTTCTTCCCCCAACCCTCATCTCCTTGTACCCCCAATATGCTTTTCCCAATAAAAAAAATTTTTAAAAATTTAAAAAGAAATAATACTTCCTAATAACATGTCCAAAATATGTGAGATGAAGCTTCGCCATCCTTGTCTCTAAGGAGCAAACTTGCTGTACTTTCTCCATGATACATTTGTTTGGTTTTTTGGCTGTTAGCTGTTGTTATTCGGTTCTGTCAAGTTGAATATAACTCATAGAAACCTGATGAACAACAGACCTGAACCTCGTCTTATTCTGTGCCATCCTCATTATCTATGACACACATGAGTTCATTGCTGTAGTTACTGTGTCAATCCAGCTTACCGAAGGTTTTCCTCATTTTTCAAAGAACAGCCTATCCTAGCAATATTTCCAAAGTATGAGAGATGAAGGCTTGTTATCTTTGCTTCCAAGGAGCAAAGTTTACTTCTGACCCCACTTTTTCCAAGACATATTTGCTCTCTTGAAATACCATGGAATATTCAATATTCTTCTGTTCTTCTATCATTTACTTTTCTTTATTCAGCACTCCAATATATAGCAGGTAATTGAAAAGACTTTGACCTGAATCAGGCCCATCTTAGTCTTCAAAGTGATGTTACTGCTCTTCAGTATTTTGGAGAAGGCCCTAATACTGGATTTGCCAAAGACAATATGTCTTCTAATACCCTTATTGCTGGTATGAAAAATGTTGATCATGGATCTAAGTAAAATGAAACCACTGACATCGTCAATTGTTTCTTTATCTATCTCTTATTGTCGGTTTGCCCTGTAGTGAGGACGTTTGTTTTCTTGAAGTTGGAATGTAATCTCTATTGAAATTTGTCATCCTTGATCTTGTGTTATTGTTGTTGTTGTTGTTGTTATATGCCATCGAGTAGCTTGCAATTCATAGAGACCCTGTGTACAACAGCCCTAAACCATGCTCTATCCTGTGCCAATCACACTCCCTCTGACACACCCATCCCAATTACCACAGTCACTGAATCAATCCACCTCATAGAGGGTCTTCCCCTCCTGCGTCATCCCTCCACCCTCCTAAGCATGATGACCCTCTCCAAGGACCTCTCCCTCCTTACAACATGTCCAAACTATGTCAGACAAAGCCCCAGAATCCTTGCCTCCAAAGAGCAGCCTGGTTTAACCCTCTCAGGGATGAATCTGTTTGTTTTCTTGGCAGGCCATGGTACATTTAATACTCTTCTCCAGCACCACAGCTCAAAGGCATCAATTCTCCTTCTATCCTCCCTAGTCACTGTCCAACTCTCTG
>NW_006400126.1:1494985-1520357 GCF_000299155.1 Elephantulus edwardii
GCTGAAATATGTCAATTGGTATACCATCTCTTCCTGCTGCCTTGGTTTTTGCTATTTCCTTCAAAGCAGCTTGAACTTCTTCCTTCACCACCATAGGCTCTTGCTCATATGTTATTTCATTAAATTCTTCTGTGTCTGCCAGTTCCTTTTGATACAGGGACTCAGTAGTATATTCTCTCCATCTTTTTTTAATACTTCCTGGATCATTTAATATTCTGCCTAAAGCATCCTTGTTTTAGCAACTGGAGGCTTAAATTTGTTCTTCAGTTCCTTTAGCTTAATAAATGCTGTAGGAGTTCAGCCATTTTGATTTTCCGACTCCAGCTCTTTGCACATTTTATTGTATTATTTTGCTTTGTCATCCCGTGCTGTCCTTTAACATTTTTTACACAAGCAAAGTTGTGGCATGTATAAAACACAGGTTGCTGATGAGTCATCCTCCAGTCTTGATGCCAATTTATCTTCATAGAATCTGGCTTCATGAACTAGATGCTCAGGATGCAGATCAAATAGGTGTGGAGAAAAGATGCAACCCTTATTTTAAACCATGAAACATTCACTTTCTCTGTTCAGGCAACAGCTTCTTGGACTAAGTATAAATTTTAAGTGAACACAGTTAAGTGTTCTGGGATTCCATCATTCATCTCAATGTTAGCCATAGTTTGTTTTCATCCATATAATCAAATATCTTTGCATAATCAGTAAAACTCAAACAGACATTCTGATATTCTCTGCCTTCAGCAAAACACCATCAAACATCAGCAATACTATATCCCAGATGCCATGGCCTCTTAGAAACCCTGCTTGAAAATTCATATGCAATCCTCTCTCGTATGGTCAACTGCCTCTGAAACATGCTGGAGTGTCAGCTATGAGTAATTTTTTTTAAATTATTATTATTTTTCACATGACTTGAGGTCTGGTTTCTGCCTTAGCCATTGACATAATTCAATTTGATGTTCTTTAAAACTCTCATATCTTTTAATATTTTCAGATGTATCACTGCACTCATTAGAAATGAGAAAGTAGAGTTAAGAGTAGACATGGTTATTGTTAGGTATCATCTATTCATAGTAATCCCATGTACAACAGAACACAGCTTTTCACATCCTCATAATCTTTACTGAGCTCAAGCCCATTGTTACAATAATGGTGTCAATATTTTGCTTACATATGATATTAATGATGTTGTTTTATAATTTCCATATTTTGTTGGGTTGCCTTTTTTGAGAATGGGAACAAATATGGATCTCTTCCAGCCAATTGGCCAGGCAGCTGTCCTCCAAATTTCCTGGCAGACTGGTGAGCATGTCCAGAACTGCATCTGTCATTTGAAACATGTCATTGGTATCCCATTGATTCTTGGGGCTTATTTTTCAGCAATACCTTCAGTGCAACTTGAACTTCTTCCTTCATTACCATTGGTTCCTGTTTATATGGTACTTCTTGATATTTTTCAGTGTGAACTAATTCTTTTTGTAGAGTAATTCTATGTATTCCTTCCATCTTCTTTTATTGCTTCCTAAATCATCCAAGATTTTGTCCATAGTATCTTAGTTTTGCAATTCGAGAATCAAATCTGTTTTTCAGTTCTTTGAGTTTGAGAAAGGCTAAGTGAGTTCTTCCAGCTCTTTGCACATTTTGTTATAAAAGTTTTCTCTGACTTCTTGAGCTGCCCTTGGAAATCTGTTCAGCTGGTTCTTCGGAATGTCTTTCTTTCTTTCTTTCTTTCTTTCTTTCTTTCTTTCTTTCTTTCTTTCTTTCTTTCTTTCTTTCTTTCTTTCTTTCTCTCTTAGCTTCTGGACATTCTAGTGCCTTTTTCAGAGTTTCTTCTACATCCATTTTGGTTTTTTCCTCTCTCTGTCTTTCTAATGACCTTTTGCTCTCTTCATAGATAATATCTTTGATGTCCTTTCACAGTTCTTCTGGTCTTTGATCACTGATGCTCAACATCTCAAGTCTGCTCTTGAGATGATTCTTAAATTTAGATAGGATAGAGTTAAGCCCTGGTCTGGTTATTGTAGACTAGTTTTCATTTCCATCAGATTAAAGTTGGACTTGAACATGCAATTGTGAAATATATTGTATTTGGTGGTCTATTCTATAGTTAGCACCTGGCCTTGTTCTAGGTACTGATATTAAGCTTCTCCAACAACACTTTCTATGGGTATAGTCAATCTGATTTATCAGGTGATGTTCATATGCATGTTGCCATTGTGCTGTTTTGTTTTGTGGGTTTTTAAAAAAAAAGGATTTGCAATAAATAAATTATTAAGTGTAGTAAATTCAGTCTGTCTTTGTACCCAGTCCACTGCCCACAGGATAAGTTTTCCTTTTCTAATAAACTGACCTCTCCAATGTACGGAATAGCAACAATATCAATTTAAAGAATACGGTTCATCTGATACATTGCATGATCTTCCCAATTATTTGCTTTTGAAAAATTGGACAATAAAAAAAAAAGAATAAAGAAGAGGAATTAATGCTTTTGAGTTGTGGTGTTTGAGAAGAGCACTAAACATACTATGGACTTCTAAAAACCCCCAAACAAAATATCTTCGAGTAAATGCATCCAGAGTGCTTTTTAGAGGCAAGGATGGTAAAACTTCACCTTTGGTATGTTGTCAGTCCTTGGGAAAACATAGCATGCTTGGGAAATTGGAGAGTCATTGAAAGAGAAGAAGATGCTAAATAAGAGGCATTGACTCATGTATATTAGAGAAGATGAGGATGGATAGAATATGAATATATGAATATATATATGAATAGAATATGGGAGGGTTCAGGTCCGTTGTTCATATAGTCACTACAAGTATATATGTCAACTTAATGACACTTAACAACAACAATACAGTGAAACCAATGTCTTTTAGTCTGTCTTGAACAGTGTTTTTGTCTGTCTGTGAATACAAACTTTGAGGAGCTTCCTCTCTGGGTAGTGAACTTCTAAAGTTCTACATCCATAATAAAAAGAAAGTCATATTATTACTTTATTTCTTTAAAACCAAATATTCTCAAGAAACTGATTTTTTTTGTTTATTACTAAAAAGAAAAAGTCGGTGTTCTCCTTTAGAGAGATAGTTTGCATTTCTTATTTTAATCTTAGTGGGTTTTATATTTAATATTTGATCTACTTATTTTTTTAATTTTACATTGTTTACTTTAAACACAAAACAGTGAAGTCTTCTAATGTGTTCTTAAAAGTTAACAGATACCCTAACAGGCTCGGGGGAGAAGAGCGGTTCCAGGAGCGGGTGACACAGCACCTGGTCTCCTGTATCGGGCAGTTTGCGGTGGCCATGGCGGATGACACTCTGTGGAAGCCTCTCAACTACCAGATCCTGCTGAAGACACGAGACTCTTCACCCAAGGTTCGATTTGCTGCCTTGATTACTGTGGTGGCGATGGCCGAGAAGCTGAGGGAGAATTACATCGTCCTGCTGCCCGAGTCCATCCCGTTCCTAGCAGAGCTGATGGAAGACGAATGTGAAGAAGTTGAGCATCAGTGCCAAAAGACTATCTAACAGCTGGAGGTGATCCTGGGCGAGCCGCTTCAGAGCTACTTCTGAAATGCTGCTTCTGCGTCTTGCACTGTTCAGGCAACTTTGATGGTTTTGCCTTTTATTTTAGGTGCCATGTTTTTGGTGGTACCTAAACCCCTACTTGGACTAAAGTTCTTTAATCACTTTTTTACAGAATTCCCTTCTAGTTTGTGTTGCCACACAAGCCCTTCCTCCCCATTGTACATATTTACAAAACCAGTAAATGATGGTGTTTTAAAAAAAAAAAAAAAAGTTAACAGATACCCAAGGTAAATAAACAAATGTTTATTTCCTAAAGCCAGCCTAAACAAATTAAAACCTACAACCTCAAATATATCCGTTGCACACAATTCATGAAGCTTTTACTCTTGTAATTTTAATCTTAATCTTAAATATTTGCAACCCTGAATTAAGGGAAAATATGCCTGTAATCTTATTAGCCATTCTCCTTTATGCTTATCTAAGTGCCAAAAGATAATTGTTCCTAGAAAAATTATTCTTTTGTGATAACACGCAATGTGTTTTTAATTAATGAAATTGCTTGATGTTGTCACATGGAAGGGAGATTTATGCAGGGACCTGCTTGTGCATGCAAACCCTGGAACTAAAGAAAAATCTCTCATTAATTACCCACTTAACTAGCGTCTTTGTTAAGAACCAAACCATCAGTCATACTGCATAAGCTTATCAAGATATAACAGATGCCAGAAACTGATGAAATTTTTTGGCAAGAGAAATGACCAATCTTGGAGTCTTGTTATAATAACTTGATTCAGCTCCAGTGTCAAAAAGGGGAAAAATCATTTTTTTATTTCTCAATATAAAATGTGACTGTGAGCTAAAAAGATATAAAGGAATACTTCTGTCGGAAACGACTCGATGGCACATAACAACAACAACAAGGGTGTTTTTTTAAGCTCTAAAAGAGGACTTTTCAATTACAGAAAAACAGACAAAACCTTGTCTATTTTGGGTTTGTCTATTTTGTCAACATTGGGTTGGAATATTTATCTTGCAAACTTTGAGAAAGACAAGGTTCTGCTTTAAAATTAAGATACAGTAATCAGATCAATTACATCTGCAGGGGAAAAAAACTGCTGGAGAAGATTATTTCAGCTGTGAAAACTAGGCCAGGGGCTGATTATGGAACAGATCACCAACTACAAATATGCAAGTTTAAGCTGAAGCTGAGGAAAATTAAACTTAATCCACGGAAACCAAAATATGACTTTGAGTTCATCCCACCTGAATTTCAGAACCATCTCAGGAATAGGTTTGAGGCCTTGAACATTAATGAGTAAAGACCTAGTGAGTTGTGGGAGGATGTCAAATGTAACATACAGGAAGAGTGCAAACAGTCATTACAAAGACAGAAGAGGGGAAAAAAGACCAAAATGGATGTCAGAAGAAACTCTGAAGATTGCATTGGAGCACAGAGAAGCCAAAGCACAGAAAGAATTCAAGATACTAAAGAGCTAAATAGAAGATTCCAAAAGGCAGCATGGGAAGACAAAGCAAAATATTACAATGAAATGTGCAAGGAGCTGGAGTCGGAAAATCAAAAGGGCTGAACTCCTTCAGCATTTCTTAAGCTCAAGGAACTGAAGAACAAATTTAAGCCTCGAGTTGCTGTAATCAAGGATGCTTTAGGCAGAATATTAAATGATCCAGGAAGTATTAAAAAAAGATGGAGAGAATATACGGAATCACTGTATCAAAAGGAATTGGCAGACAGAAGAATTTAATGAAATAGCATATGAGCAAGAGCCTATGGTGGTGAAGGAAGAAGTTCAAGCTGCTTTGAAGGAAATAGCAAAAACTAAGGCCCCAGGAAGAGATGGTATACAAATTGACATATTTCAGCTAACAGATGCCGCCCTGGATGTGCCCACCAAGTTGTGCCAAGAAATCTGGAGAACAACCACTTGGCCAACTGACTGGAAGAGATCTATATTTGTTCCTATTTCAAAAAAGAGTGACCCAACGGAGTGCAGAAACTACAGAACAATATCATTGATTTCAAACGCAAGCAAGATTCTACTGAACATTATCCAAAAACAAGTGGAACAGCACATCAGCAGAGAACTGCCAGAAGTCCAGACTGGGTTTAGAAAGGGTCGTGATACTAGGAATATTGTAGCTGATGTTAGGTGGATCTTAGCTGAAGGCAGGAAATGCCAGAAGAATGTCTATCTGTGTTTCATTGATTATCCAAAGGCATTTGACTGTGTGGATCATAACAAACTGTGCCTGACTCTGAGAAGAATAGGAATCCCAGAACATTTAATTGTGCTAATGCGAAACCTATACTTGGACCAAGAGGCAGTCGTCAGAACAGAGCAGGGTAACACTGCATGGTTCAAAATTGGGAAGGGTGTACGCCAGAGATGTGTCCTATCTCCATACCTTTTCAACCTGTACGCAGAGCAGATTATCCGAGAGGCTGGGCTCTATGAGAAGTGTGGCATCAGGATTGGTGGAAGATCTAGTAACAATCTGCGTTATGCAGATGACACAACCCTGCTTGCTGAAACCGAGGAGGATCTGAAGGGCTTGCTGCAGAGGGTCAAGGACTGCAGCCTTCAGTATAGATTGAGGCTCATTGTCAAGAAGACAAAGATTCTCACCACTGGACTAATTGGCAGCATCAGGATGGATGGTGAAGAGATTGAGATTGTTAACAACTTTAGTCTGCTTGCCTCCATGGTCAACACTCTTGGCACCAATAGCCAGGAAATTAAAAACAAAACAAAACAAAACAAAAAAAACACATATTGCAATGGAAAGTCTGCTGTTAGAGACCTCTCCAAAGGACTGAAGAACATTGGTGTCACTCTGGAGACTAAGGTGTGTCTGATACAGACTGTGGTCTTTGCAATCACTTGTTATGTATAAGAGTGTTGGACAATGACTAGGGAGGATAGAAGGAGAATTGATGCCTTTGAGCTGTGGTGCTGGAGAAGAGTATTGAATGTACCGTGGACATCCAAGGAAACAAACAGATTCATCCCTGAGAGGGTTAAACCAGGCTGCTCCTTGGAGGCAAGGATTCTTGGGCTTAGTCTGACATACTTTGAACATGTAAGGAGGGACAAGTCCTTGGAGAGGAACATCCTGTTTAGGAGGGTGGAGGGACTGTACAAGAGGGGAAGACCCTCCATGAGGTTGATTGATTCAGTGACTTGAGTAATTGGGATGGGTGTGTCAGAGGCAGTGCGATTGGCACAGGATAGAGCAGGTTTTAGTGTTGTTATACATAGGGTCTCTATGAGTCGCAAGCGACTCAACGGCACATAACAACAACAACATGTGACTAGCAGATACTGCACTCGCGCGCACTCGAAGGCACTTTAAACTGGAAGAGTCCAGAGGCTATCTTAAGATCTAAGATTTGTCTTTGAGATTTCAAACTGACAGGATAGCACTGGGTTCAGATAAGTTCTTCCTAGAGTTGTTGTTAGTCATAATTGATTCGACAGCACCTAACAACAATGTAAGGTTGACCACCAAAGTTATTCCATTTTGCTGATCTTGTGATCCTACCTTGTGTGTTCCAGGAAATTATAAATTATCTGATTAATGTTTATCCCTGTAAATGATTTTATGACCCATCCTGGGTGATAAAATAGTGAGTGCTGAAATAATGAATTAATGGTCCTAAGGCTTTCAAATTGTTATGGCTATCCCCAATTGATCAATGTAGAATGGATAAATAATCTACTCTTTCCTTTGTCAAGGTTAACACCGATTAAGCCTCACTGAAGCATGCATTTTAAATAAAGTGTATTTGCTGTATACTCAGATAGTGTTGCTTTTGAACTTCATAATGAATTTGGACCTTTTAACTGGTGGTCTTTATGGGGAGAATTCTTTTTTTTAATATTTTTTATTGATTTCTTATGATAATATCTTTACAGGGGAGAATTCTTTTTTTAGATATCATTGTATTTTTCTTTTTAAAAGTATTTTCTAATAGTTTATTTACAAAATTCAAATACATTGTTTTCAAGAACAAATTCTTTCAGTTTCACAGGGGGAGAGTTTTTCTCAATAGATACCTTCTCAGTACAGTTCAGAAGCAATGAAAATCTGGGGCTCTTAGAACTCTGGCCTGACTCAGAGATAAGTTAACTCCGCTCTCTCTTTTCTTTTTTCTCCTTTCATTTAAATTTTGTATTGGTTTGCCCACAAAGTTCATTTACATTGTGTTTACACATTCATATTGTGTTTCATGCAGTCACTCCCAATCATTATATTGTATAAAATTAAGCACCATAGGACCTTGCCCATCATTACCCTGTCTTTTCAGGTCCCCACTGGATCCTCCACATTTCCTTCCCTCACTCTCATCACCCATCAAACTTTGCAAACTTTTGGTTTATGCCCCTACCCATCCTCATCTCTCTGTGACCACCCCTTCTCCACTTGATTCCTGATATATATTTTACTAGTTAGCCTTCTATTTTTACAATAATGTTGTTATCCTTATGAGACTTAAGTTAGTTCACTCAGCATAATGCTCTCCAGTCTCTCCCAAGTTATGTAGTATTTTTCAAAACTATTGCTCCTGAGTATAGCATTGTTGTTGTTGCTATGTGCCGTCTAGTCGCCTGTGACACATAGCAACCCTATATACAACAGCCATAAACCCTGCTCTATCCTGTAATCTCACTGTCTCTGTCACACCTACCCTCATTACCCCAGTTACTGAATCAATCCACCTCATAGAGGGTTTTCCTCTCTTGCACTGTCCCTCCACCCTCCCAAGCATAATGTCCTTCTCCAAGGATTGGTCCCTCCTTGCAACATGTCCAGATTATATCAGACAGAGCTTCAGAATCTTTGCCTCCAAGGAGAAGCCTGGTTTAACCCTCTTCAGGATGAACCTGTTTGTTCTCTTAGCAGTCCATGGTATATTCAATACTCTTCTCCAGCACCACAGCTCAAAGGCACCAATTCTCCTATCCTCCCTAGTCATTGTCCAACTTTCTGACTCACAGCAAGTGATTGCAAAGACCATGGCCTATATCAGGCACACCTTAGTCTCCAGAGTGACACCATTGCTCTTCAGTACTTTAGAGAGGTCATTAATAGCATAGTATTCCATAAATATTGGGGAGGATGTGGAGAAGTGGGAACTCTCATACACTGTTGTTAAGATTGTAAAATGGTATAGCCACTCTGGAAGACATTTCAGCATTTCCTCAAAAAATTTAACATAGAAACCCCTTATGACCCAGCTATTCCACTGCTAGAAATAAATCCCAAGGAAATTAGGACAGAGGCACAAGTGGAGATTTATACACCAGTGTTCATAGTAGCATTATTCACCATCACAAGAACATCAAAACAGCCCAAATGACCAAGAACTAAATGGATTGAGAAACTGAGATATATTCACACAATGTTCTCTTCTTGTTGTAACGCAAGGTTCAGCAAGCAGCACCAGGCAAATTCCTTGGACCTTTAGAGAGAGTAGCCCCCCTTTTGTGACTTCTTTCTTCCTTCTTATCTCTCAGTCTAGTATTAGATAATTATCTGGCGCCACCTTTTTTTACCATAAACTTTTATCATCTTACTCATTAGAGGAGTTCCAAAATCCAACACTGGTTACCGATCTGTTCTTCCAGGAATTTTGAGTCCTAGCCGGTCTCTATGCAAAGATGTCTATCTGGATACTTGAGGCTTCCTTTTGCCAAAGAGTAGGAAGCCAAAGAGGATGCCTTTTGAAAGCCCTTGCTCTTTCCCCAAATATTTGGCTCTGGCGTTTGGTCAAATAATAAGTAATCAATAATTTATTGGTTCAACTATCCCACTGAGATGCCTTCTACAGCTTGGCCTCAATTTTAACAGTAATATTTTGACCGTAATAGTCTAGATATTTTTCTTTACCCATAAGTGGGCAGAAGCCTCCTATATTCAGGCTTTCTTTGCACTCAAGATACAGTACACCCTGTACAATTCATGTTTCCCAAATCTCATTCATCCTGCTATCTCTTCCAATCTCATATCCATGGAGTCTTAACTATTTGTAGACTCCATGGACTCAGCAGATTGTGTTGCCCACTCCACCCTTTGTGCAAATCACTTATACACTCCCTCTCTGCTCTAAACCAAATCATCCTCTTATCAGACTCCTCCTCAGTGAGAAACCATTCTAACTCCCTCACCACACCATGCTGCATTCAGACAGGTCTTTCCCTGTCAAACTCTCCTACTCCTGTGCTTCCTCTTAGAGAGGTTGCAGGAGCAGAGAGAATTGTATGTACGCCTGTTTCTTTCTCTCTTCCTGACTTCTCAGTTATTCATCAGAAGTTAAACATTTTTCATCTAATCTCACCACCTACATTAAAGAAACACCCTACTCATTTTCTCTCTCATCTTACTGAAAAGCTTAAAAAGTTTACAGTGCTACACTCTAGAAGCCCTAATGTCCAGTTAGTCCTTAATATGCATTTTATTTCACAATCTGCTCCTGATATAAGGGGGGAAAATATTCCATAACTTTGAAAATTGCCTTCAGACTCCACAACAAGATCTAGCCTTTAGGGTTTTTAATAATAGAGAGGAAATCATCTCTAAACAAAAGGCCCTTTGGGACCAAGCTAATTAATGCTTGCCCAAGCAATCAGGCATGGCAACCTCAACAACTAGGCAAAAAAGGCTGGCTAAAGCAGTAACTCAATCAGGAGGAAAAGGGACCAGCATGTCCACTTCTGGTTATCACAATGCCCCTCTTCATAACCTCAACTAAGCCATGCCCAGAGGGCAGAAGATCACACAGGAAGTCTGACTGCAAGCATACTTCACATGGTGTTTTTCAGTCACTTGCTTGCTCCCTGCCACACTTTGTTGATCTTGCCACAGCCAAAGATTGATGGAGCCAGGGGACCTGCATCCCCACTACCATCATGCCTGTGGAACCCTGTGTTGTCATGATTGTAGAAGGTAGGCTCATCACTTATTTTACTGATATGAGTACAATCTACTCTTATTGGATACAATTCTTGTTGACCATTCATGGCATGAGGTTGGTCTATTGTGGATGTTGATGGTATAGTCACTAAGCCTCTAACAACTTGCTTACTAGACTGTACTTTTTTAAGTTCATTGCAAATACGTTCTTTTAAAGAAATATTTTATATTGATTTGTTTACAAAGTTAGTATTCATTGTGTTTCACAGTATTATTCATTCACATTATGTTTCACACAATCATTCTCATACGTTTTATAAAATTAATCATCGTTGGACTATGTCCATCATTACCCTGTCTTTTTAGGTCTCCATCAGATCTTTCCCATTTCCCTTACCCCCTCCCAGCACCCATAAAAATATGCAATTCTATGATTTTGCCCCTATTCATCCTCACCCTTCTGCTCCCACACAATCCTCTCTTGGGTCTCCATAAATATTTACTAATTATCCTTCTACTTTCACTATAGTAATCTCATGTAATATTTTTCTTTATGAAACAGAGTTAATTTACTCAGCACAATGATAGGAATTACTTTTCTAAATAATTTCTCCAGAAAACTGCATGGCATTCCATTGTGTGAATGTACCACAATTTCTCAATCCATACAGCTGTGGTTGAACATTTGGGCTACTATGTTCTTGTGATGATGAATAATGCTTCTATGAACATTGTTGTACAAATCTCCTTTTGTGTCTCCATTCTATATTCCTAGTAGTAGAATAGCTGAGTCATACAAAATTTCTATGTTCAACTGTACTTTTTTAAAAAAACACATTGGTCTTTATTTTAACATCTCCAGAGTCTTAAGTTTTAAGATAACACAATAAAAAGAAATAAACTTCATCACTATATGAGGAAAAATAATCTTTGACAACAAATATGGGAGATAGTTTTATGACAAATATTCATTCTTGACAATCAAACCCCATAGTAGTCCAACATTACCATAGAAAAGGGACAACATAATGTAAAAAGCTGATCACTTAGCTTGATGAAATTTTAAAACTAGCTGTACTTTTAATTATTCTATCTTTACACACTCCTTCTTGGACATTCATACTTGCTCCACCTTTCTTTTAAGATAATAGTACTAACTAAATTATGTGCGATCTTTTTCTTTTCAGGATCTGACCCAATCCCTTGTGCCTCTTCCTCTTTCCTAGGCTTTCTTATCTTATACCTCTCCCTCAACATTGTACCCCTCCTTGTCCTTGTAGCCCTTTTCCAGTCTCAACTAAAGTATGCAACACCCACAGTCCATCGCTGAGCATCTCATTCCCCTTAAAATTTCACTCCAGCAACCACACTCCATTGTCACCCAAAAACAATACCCAATCACCCTGAAGAAGTCCTTTATGGACTCAAACCACATCCTCCCTGCCAATCCTAGAGCACAAAGATGCATTTTTAAAAATTGAAACATCAATGAAAGTTTATAGAGAACTCGGATTTCCATTCATTCATTGTCACACATTTCCCCCCCGTCCCCCCACCCAGTTCACTTTTCTCTTTGAAAAAAAAAATCTTTCATTGTTGTACAATTCATCACCCCCACCCCAGTCCACTTTACTATGCAGCTCTTATTCTAGACTGTTGTCATATAAATAATATCTAATCACATATTCCTTTTAAGCAGGTCTTTCCATCATCTGTTTCAATGTAGTGTACATTATTTATCCCCTCTTTTTTTAGTTTCTCCCAACCCCAATGTCAGTCCTGTTTTATAACAGTGGCATTATGCAGTATTTGTCCTTTTGTGACTGAGATATTCTGCTAAACATAATGTACTCCAGGGCCACCCATTTTGTATAATATTTCATTATTTCCTTGTTTTTCAGTGCTGTATAGTATTCCATTGTCTGAATATAACACAGCTTCTCTATCCATTAATTTGTTGATGGGCACTTGGGTTTTTTCCATCCCTTTGCTATTGTGAACAATGCAGCAATAAACATGGGTGTGCATTTATCTGCTTGGGTAGCAGTTCTTATTTATTTAGTGTTTATTCACAGTAGTGGAATATCAGTCAGAAAAGGATAAATATTGCATAGGGCCACTATTGTAAATGGGACTGGCATCAGAGTTGAGGGAAGACAGAAACGGAGAAAATGACAGAAAATGAAATGATATATATTGCATTGAAACAGATGAGGGAGAGAACTGTTTAAAAGGGATATATGAATGTGTACTAGAAGTCCAGAGTGAAGGCTGCATAGTGGAATGGACTTGTGGGGGGAGGGATTGCATAACAATTGAAGAGTTTTTCTTTCTTTTCAAGGAAAAGAGTGAATTTTGGGGGGAGGGGTTGGGGAGGGAGAAAAGTGCAACAATGAATGACTGGAAACCCTAAGTCTCTGTAAATTTCCATTAAAATTAATTTTTTAAAAAAAAAAACACGGTAAGTTGGGGGAAATACTGCTGTCTAGCTTGACCTCACTGGACCCCTTAACTCAAGCAAGAGGAAGGTCCTGCACACGTAAAAAGAGGTGAGAAGTCACTTCCACAAGTAAACAATAGGCTTCCTCCTTTGTCACTCAAGTACTTTTGGGGAAAAACTGTTATATAAACTGACCATGTGGGACTCGTTAAGTTGAGCAACAAGGAGGTGGTAAAAAGCAACTTCTAAAAGGAAACATCAGTCCTCCTCCTTTGTCATTCAGGTACTTGGGAAAAAAACTGCTTTCTAGCTTGACCACAAGGGATATCATAACACAAGCTACAGGGAGGCCCCTGGGTACCTCAAAGGAGGCAAGAAACCCCTAACAGTAGAAAATAACAGCCTTCCTCTTTTGTCATTGAGTTACTTTAGGGAGAAAAACTATTATTTAACTTGACTATGTGGGACTCCTTAATTCAAGCAACAGAGAGGTCCTGGGCTCCCTGACAGAGGTAATAAGCCACTTCCAGAAGGAAACAACAGGCCTCCTAATTTGTCATTCAGGTGCTGGGGGGCGGGGCGGTATGCTGTCTAGCTTGACCACACGTGATCCATTAACTCAAACAACAGGGAGATCCTGGACACCTCTACAGAGGTGATAAGCCACTTCCAAATGGGAACAACAGGCTTCCTCCTTTGTTATTCAGGTACTTTGGGGAAATAAATGCTGTTTAGCTTGACCCCACAGAACCCTTTAACTCAACAATAGGGAGATGCTGGGCACCTTCAAAGAGGCAAAAAGCCAATTCCGGAAGTGAATAAAAGGTTTCCCCCATTGTCATTCACACACTTTGGGGGGGAAAACTGCTGTATACCTTGACCACGAAAGACCCCTTATCTCAAGCTAAAGGGAGGTCCTTTGGTACCTCGATGGAGGTGAGAAACCACTTCCAAAAGGGAATAGCAGACTTCTCCTTTGTCATTAAGATATTTTGGAGGAAATATTGCTCTTTAGCTTGACCACATGGAACCCCTTAACTCAAGCAATAGGGAGGTGCTGGACGCCTCAAATGAGGCAGAAAGCCACTTCCAGAAAGGAACAACAGGCTTTCTCTTTTTTCATTCAGATACTTCTGGGGGGAAACTGCTGTCTAGGTTGACCACATGGGACTCATTAACCCAACCTTGGTTGAGTTAATGAGAGGGGTCAAGAGCACCTCTGCAGAAGTGAAAAGCCACTTCCAGAAGGTAACATTAGTCTTGGTCCTTTGTCATTCAGGTACTTTGGGGGGGAAACTGTAGTGATGCTTGACCACATTGGACCCCATATCTCAAGAAACAAGGAGGTCCTGGGTACCTCGGTGGAGACAAGCAGCCACTTCCAGAATGCTACAACAGGCTTCCTCCTTTGTCAATCAGGTAATTTGTGGAAAGAACTGCTGTCTATCTTGGCCACACAGACCCCATAACTAAAGTAACTGGGAGGTTCCAGGTACCTCGATGGAGTTGAGAAGCCATTTCCAGGAGGGAGCAACAGGATTCATCTTTTTTCATTCAGATACTTTAGGGGAAATCTGCTATATAGCTTAACTACATGGGGCCCCTTAACTCAAGCAACAGGGAGGTCCTGGGCACCACAGTGGAAGCGAGAAGCCACTTCAAGGAGTGAATAAAAGGTTTTTGCAATTGTTATTCAGGTACTCTGGGGCGGGGGGAAGTGCTGTCTAGCTTGACCATGACAGATCCCTCAAACTCAAGCAACAGGGAGGTCCTAGGCATCTGGAAAGAGGTAAGAAGCCACTTCCAGAAGGGAAAGACAGTCTTCCTCCTTTGTCATTCAGGTAATTTGGGGGAAGAACTGCTGTCTAGAATGACCATGTGAGACCCCTTATTCAAGGCAAAGGAAGGTCCTGGCACCACAACGAAGGTATGAAGCTGCTTTCAGAAGACAACAACAGTCTTCCACCATTGTCATTCAGGTACTTTGGGGGGAAAACTGCTGTATATCTTGACCATAAGGGACCCCTTAACACAAGCAACAGGGAGGTTTTCAGCACCCAAGCTGAAGCAAGAAGCCACTGCCAGAAAGCAACAATAGGTTTCCTACTTCGTCATTCAGATACTTATGGAAAAACTGTTGTCTAGCTTGACCACTCAGGATCCCTTAACTCAAGAAACGGGGCGGGGGGGGTGGTGTCCTGGGCACCTCGACCAAGGTGAGAAGCCACTTCAAAAAGAGAACAGACTTCTTCTCTCTTCTTCTTCTTTTTTTTTTTCATTCAAGTACTTTGGAGATAAATCTGCTGTCTAGCTTGACAGTGCAGAATCACTTAACTGAAGCCACAGGGAGATCTTGGGCACCTTGGCAGAGAAGAAAAGCCACTTCCAGAAATAAACAAAAGGTCTTCCTCCTTTGTCATTCAGGTACTTTGGGGAAATGACTGTAGTCTAGATTGACCTTGAAGGACCCCTTATCTCAAGCTACAGGAAGAACCTCAATGTAGGCAAGAAGCCGATTCCAGAATGCTACCACAGGCCTCTTCATTTGACATTCAGATGCTTTGGGGGAGAAATGCTGTCCAGCTTGACCATCTGGGATCCCTTAACTCAAACAACAAGGCAGTTCTGGGTACCTTGACAGAGGCAAGAAACCACTGCCAGTAGGGAACAACAAGCTTCCTCTTTTGTCATTCAGATACTTTATGAAAAAAATCTTGATATCTTGAGCAAGAGGGACCCTTCACTCAAGAAACAGACTGGTCCAGGGCACCTCGTGGGAAGTGCAAAGCCATTTACAAAAGGGAATAACAGGTGTCCTTTGTAATTCAGATAATTTTGAGGAAAGAACTGCTATTTAGCATGACCATGTGATACCCTTTAACTCAAGGCAAAGGAAGGTTCTGGCACCATGTTTAAGGCATAAAGTCACTTCCAAAAGACAACAACAGTCATCCACTATTGTCATTCAGGTACTTTGGGGCGGCAGGGAACTGCTGTCTACCTTGACCACTCAGGACCCATGAACTCAAGCAACAGGGAAGTCCTGAGCACTTTGACGGAGGTGAGAAGACACTTCCAGAAGGCAACAATAGGCTTCCTCCTTTGTCATTAAGGTACTTTCTGAAAAAAAGAAAAAGAAAAAAAAACAAAACACAAAAACAACAAAAAAACCCTGCTGTCTAGTTTAACCATGTAGTACCTCTTAACTCTAGCAACAGGGAGATTCTGGACAACTCAATGGAGATGAAAAGGAACATCCAGTAGAAAACAACATACTTCCTCCTTTGTCATTCAGATACTTTGGCGGGAAATCTGCAGTCTAGCTTGACCATGCAGGACCCATTAACTCAAGCAACAGGGAGATCCTGGGCACCTCAACAAAGGCAAGAAGCCACTTCCAGAATGGAACACCAGGCTTCCTTCTTTGTCATTCAGATATTGTAGGGGGTAAACTGCTGTCTAGCTTGATCACAGGGAACCCATTAACTCCAGAAACGGGGAGATTCAAGGCACTTCAGTGGAGAAAAGCCACTTTCAGAAGGAAACAACAGGCTTCCTCCTTTGTCATTCAGACACTCTCAGGAAATAACTCACATAGTTTGACCACACAGAATTCCTTAACTCGAGTAACAGGGACATCAGGGAAACTTGGCAGAAGTTAGAAGCCAATTCCAGAAGTAAATAAAAGTCTTCCTCCATTGTTTTTGTGGTACTTTGGGGGGGGGGATCTATTGTCTAGCTTTACCAGGTGGAACACCTTAACTCAAGCAACACAGAAATCCCAGTCACCTCAACAAAAGTGAGAAGCTACTTCCAAAAGAAACAGGCTTCTTCCTTTGTCATTCAGGTACATTGGGGAAATAACTGCTGTTTAACTTGATCATTCAGAATCCCTTAAGTCTAGCAAAGGTGAGATTCTGGGCACCTCAAAAGAAAGAAGAAGCCAATTCCAGAAGGGATCAACAGGCTTTTTCTTTGTCATTCAGGTACTTTTGGGGGAAAATCCCTGCTGTCTAGCTTAACCACATGGAACCCCTTAACTCAAGCAACAGAGATGTCCTGGGAATCTCGAATGACGTCAAAAGCTACTTCTAGAGTGAAACTACATGCTTCCTCCTTTGTTAGTCATGTATTTTGGGGGGAAAACTGCTGTCTAGTTTGACCATACAGGACCTCTTAACTCAAGTAACAAGGAGGTCCTGGGCACCTCAGTGGAGAAGAAAAGCTACTTCCAGAAGGAAACAACAATCTTCCTGCTTTGGAATTCAGGTACTTTTGGGAAACAACTGCTGTGTAGCTTGACCACACAGGGCCCCTAAACTCAAGCAACAAGAAAGTGCTAGGCACCTTGACAAAGGTGAGAAGCCACTTCTAGAATAAAACACCAGACTTCCTCTGCCATTCAGGTACTTTTGGGGGAAACTACAGTCATGCTTGACCACTCTGGACCTCTTAACTCAAGCAACAGGGAGGTCCTGGGCACATGGACAGTGAGAAGCCACTTCCTGAAGGGAACAACAGGCTTCCTTCTTTGTTATTCATATGCCCTGGGGGGAAAACTGCTGTCTACATGTGACCTGTTAACTCAGGCAACTAGGAGATCCTGGGCACCTTGACAGTGGTGATAAGCCACTTCCAGATGGAAACAACAGACTTCCTCTTTTGTCATCAGGTTCTTTGGGGCGAAATCTGCTGTCTAGCTTGACCATGTGGGACCCATTAACTCAAGCAACAGGAAGGTCCTCTGCATCACAACAGAGGTGAAAAGCCACTTCCAGAAGGTAACAACAGGCTTCTGCCATTTTCATTCAGGTATTTTGTTGAAAAAAATTACTATCTAACTTGACCGTGTGGGACACTTTAACTCAAGCAACAGGGACATCCTGGGAACCTCAATGGAGATGAGAAGCAACTTCCAGAAGGGAACTACAGGCTTCCTCCTTTGTCATTCAGGTCTTCTGGGAAAAGAAGTGTTGTCTAGCTTGACCACGCAGAACCCCTTAACTCAAGCAATAGGGATATCCTGGGCATCTTGATTGAGATGAAAAGCCACTTGCAGAATGGAAATACCGCCTTCCTCTTTTGTTTTTCAGGTATTTTGGGGAGAAAACTATTGTGTTGTTTGACCATGTTGGGCCCAGAACTCAAGCAACAGAGAGGTCCTGGGCACCTCAACAGAGGTGTAAATCTACTTCCAGATGGAAAGAATAGGCTTCATCCTTTGTCATTCAGGTGCTTTGGGGAAATAGTTACTGTATAGCTTGACCATGCAGAATTCCTTCACTCAAGCAAAAGGGATGTCCTGGGAACCTCGACAGAGGCAAGAAGCCAATTCCAGAATTGTCATTGATGCATTTTGGGGGGAAAACTGCTGTCTACCTTGACCACGTGGGACTCCATAACTCAAGCAACAGGAACGTCCTGGGTACCTCAACAGAGGCAAGAAGCCACTTCCAGAAGTGAATAAAAGCCTTCCTCATCTTTTTTAATGGGGGGGGGGGCTGCTTTCTAGCTTGACCATGGAGAACCCTTTAACTCAAGCAAAAGGGATGTCCTGGGAACAATGACAGAGGCAAGAAGCCAGTTCCAGACGTGAATAAAAGGCTTCCTCCATTGTCATCTATGCATTTGAGAGGAAAAAAACAAAACCCTTCTGTCTAGCTTGATGACGTGGAATCCATAACCCAAGAAACAGGTAGATTCTGGGCAGCTCAACAAGGTAATTTGGAGGGGGGATCCCTAATGTATATCTTGATCATGTGCCACCCCATAACTCAAGCCAAAGGAAGGTCCTAGGCACCATGCTGGATGTGAGAAGCCACTTCCAGAAGTGAATAAAAGGTTTTCTTCTTTTTTTTTTTTAGGGGGGGAACCTACTGTCTAGCTTGACCAGGTGGGACATCTTAACTCAAACAACATGGAGGTCCCAGGCACTTCCAAGAAGGTGAGAGGCCACTTCCAAAAGGGAACAACAAGCTTCCTCCTTTGTCAATCAGGTACTGTGGGGAAATAACTGTATAGCTTAACAATACAGAACCCCTTAATTCAAGCAACAGCAAGGTCCTGGGCACCATGAAGGAGAAGAAAAGCCATTGCAGAAGGAAACATCAGTCTTCCTCCTTTGTCATTCAGGTACTTTGGGGACACACCTGCTGTTTAGCTTGACTATTCAGGACCCCTTAACACAAGCAACAAGGAGGTCTTTGGCACCTCAGCAGAGGCAAGAAACCACTTCCAGAAGGCAACAATAGGTTTCCTAGTTTGTCATTCAGGTACTTCTTGAAAAAAATTGCTTTCTAGCTTGACCATGACAGACCCCTTAACTCAAGCAACAGGGAGGTTCTGAGCACCTTGAAAGAGGCGTGAAGCCAATTCCAGAAGGGAACAACAGGCTTCCACTTTGTCAGTCAGGTACTTTTGGGGGGGAACCCTCCTGTCTAACTTGACAACATGGAACCCCTTAACTCAAGCAACATGGATGTCCTGAGTTTCTTGGTTAAGGCAAAAAGCCATTTCTAGAATAGAACTACAGGTTTCCTCCTTTATCATTCAGGTACTTTGGGTGGGGCAGGGGGGATGGCTTTCTAGCTTGACAATGCAGAAATCCTTAACTGAAGCAACAGATATGTCCTAGACATCTCAACAGAGACAAGAAGCCCATTCCAAAAGGGAACAACAATTTTCTTCCTTGTCATTCAGGTACTTTGTTGAAAATATTGCTGTCTAATTTGACAACATGGGATCCTTTAACTCAAAAGCAACAGGGAGTTTCTGGACAACTCGACGAAGGTGAGAAGCCACCTCCAGAGGGCAACAACAGGCTTCTTCCTTTGTCATTCAGGTACTTTGGGGGAAAAACCTGCTGTCTAGATTAACCACATGAGGCCCATAAACTCAAGCAACACTGAAGTCCTGGGCACCTCAAAAGAGGCAAGAAGCCAGTTCCAGAAGGGAACAACAGGTTTCTTCTTTGTCATTCAGGTACTTTTGGGGTAAAAAAAACTAGCTTGATGTAATAGTACCCCTTAACTTAAGCAACAGGGAGTTCTGTGCACCTTGACAGAGGTGAGAGAGAGGCTTCCCAATTTGTCATTCATGTAATATTGAAGGGAAAACTGCTGTCTACCTTAACCATGTGTGACCCATTAACTCAAGCAACAGGGAGGTCCTGGTCACCTTGACAGAGAGGTGAGAAGCCACTTTCAGTAAGGAACAATAGGCTTCTCCTTTTGTCATTCAGTTACTTTAGGGAATAAACTGCTGTCTATCTTGAGCACATCGGACCCCTTGACTCAAAAACATGCAAGTTCTGGGCACTTCAATAGAGGTGAGAAGCCACTTACAGAAGGGAAAAACAGACTTCCTCCTTTGTCATTCATATACTTTTGGGGGAAAACTGCTGTCAAGCTTGACCAGGCAGGACTCCTTAACTCAAGTAACAAGGAAGTCCTGGGCATCTCGATGGAGCAAGAAGACACTTCCAGCAGGCAACAATAAGCTTCCTCCTTTGTCATTACAGTACTTTTTTTTGGGGGGGAGGGACACCCAAACAAAACAAAACAAAAACTATTGTATAGCTTGACCACACGTGACCCCTTGACTCAACCAACAGTGAGTTTTGGGGCAGCTCAGGCTTCCACCATTGTCATTCAGGTACATTGAGGGGAAAACAGCCATCTTGTTTCACCATGTAGGACCTCTTAACTCAAGTAACTCAAGTAACAAGGAGATCCTGTGCACATGGATGGTGTTGAAAAGCCACTTCCAGAAGATAACAGCAGGCTGCTTGACCACATGGGACCCCTTAACTTAAGAAACAGGGCTGTCCTGGGCACCTCAACAGAGGTGAGAATCCACCTCCAAAAGGGAACAAAATGTTTCCTCCTTTGTCATTCAGGTACTTTGGAGAAATACCTGCTGTCTATCTTGAAAATGTAGAGTCTCTTATCTCAAGCAACAGGAAGGTCCTGGGGACCTCGACAGAGTTAAGAAGTTAATTCCAGAAGGAAACAACAGGCTTCCTCCTTTGTCATTCAGGTATTTTGTTGAAAAAACTGCTGTTTAACTTGACCGGGCAGGACCCGTTAACTAAAGCAATAGGGAAATCCTGGGCACCTCGACAGAGATGATAAACCACTTCCAGATGGGAACAACAGGCTTTCTCCTCTGTCATTCAGGTGCTTTGGGGGGGAAACTGCTCTCTAGCTTAATCATGTGGGAAACAGAGAGATCCTCTGCACCATGATGGAAATGTGAAGGCACTTCCAGAAGGCAACAACAGGCTTCCACCATTGTCAGTTATGTTTTGGTGTTTTTTTTTGTTCTTTTTTGGGGAGGCAACTTCTGTATAACTTGACCACACAGGACCCCTTAAATCAAGCAACATGGAGGTCTTCAGCACCTCAACAGAGACAAGAAACCACTCCCAGGAGGTAACAATAGGCATCCTAATATGTCATTGAGTACTTATTGGAAAAAAACTGCTGTCTAGCTTGACCATGCAAGAACCCTTAACTCTAGAAACAAGGAGGTCCCATGCACCTCAACAAAGGTGAGAAACCACTTCCAAAAGGGAACAACAGGCTTCCTCCTTTGTCATTTAGGTACTTTGGTGAAATATCTGCTGTCTAGCTTGACAACGCAGAATCCCTTAACTGAAGAAACAAGGAGGTCCTGGGCACCTCGACAGAGGCAAGAAACCAATTCCAAAAGGGAACATGAGTCTTCCTCCTTGTCACTCAGGAAACTACTGTGTAACTAATTCTAGTTACATGGGACACCTTAACTCAAGCAACAGGGAGGTCCTGGGCACCTCGAAGGGGACAAGAAGCCACTTTCAGAAAGATAAAAATGTGGGAAGAAACAATGGAATTCAATAAAAAAGAAAATACTTCAGAGACAACAATCTACAATCAATATATGGATGAACAGATATAGATGAAAATACAAAAGATAAAAGAGAAAATTGACAGAAGAGACAACGAGATACAAGAAATTAAAAAAAAAAATCATCAGAAGACAGAGAAGGTACAGCCAACACAGTTCTCACAATTACAGAAAAATTTGAAAATGCAAACCAGAATATTAAGACCAAAATGGCAGATGTGCCCAACATGCTGTTAGGACAAAACATGGAATTGAAGAGATGGAACAGAGAGTCAGTGAGAGGGAATACAAGAGCCTCACTAGAAACAGACTTGAAAAAAAAAATCAGAAATGAGATGTAAAGAAAATGAAGAAAACTTTAGAATTATGCGGGACGACATCAATCAGAATAACATATATGTGATTGGAATACCAGACCATGGGAATGACAGTAAAATCACTGAGAAGATTGTGGAAGAAGTACTAGAAGAAAACTTCCCAGGTATTTTGAAGAATAAGGAAATCCACATTCAAGAAGCAGATGTTTCATCAAATAGACTAGAACCAAAAAGAAAAACACCAAGACATATCATAGTCACATTCTCCAAGTTAAAAGAGAAGGATAGAATTATAGAAGCAGCACGAGAAAAACAAAGAGTTACCTACAAAGGGGAAACAACTAGATTAAGTTCTGATTTCTCAGCAGAAACCAGGCCAGCTAGAAGGCACTGGGATGCCATATACAGAAAGTTGAAGTTATAATTGCCAGCCAAGGATCCTATATCCAGGAAAGCTCTCTATTAAATTGGAAGAGGAAACTTAGACTCTTTGCAGAAAATAAGGACCTTAAGAAATTTGTGAAAACAAAATCAAAACTACAAGACATTTTAAGTGAAGTCCAGCAAACACATATGCCAAATGAAAGTGCACAGTAACCAGAAACAAGAAAAATGGCAAAATGGCAAAAATAAAACTTGGCCTGCCAATAATCACACTTAATGTGAATGGACTGAATGTACCAATTAAAAGGAAAAAAAGTACCAGAATGGATTTAAAAAAACAAAGCCATCAATATGTTGCCTATAAGAGGAACATCTTGAAAAGGAAGAGAAAGACAGACTCAAAATCAAAGGTTGGGAAAAAATATACCAAGCAAATGGCAACCTCAAAAAAGCAGGAGTGGCAATACTAAGCTCTGATAAAATAGATTTCAGAATGAAAACCACCATCAAAATAAGGAAGGAGAGCTCAGAGAGCAAGCCAAGTGCAGACAGAGTCGAGCACAGACAGAGCCAAGCCCCGCAGAACAAATGGAATTTAAGTGAGAACTATTATGAAATCATTAATTTGGGAGCCTCAGTGGGGAGTGGCAACGCTCAGCAGCAAACCTTTGAGGGAAGCATCGAGTCACAGCAGGACTCACCTGCAAGGAGCAAGAAGGACAGTGACAATTTGAGTGAGGTACTTAGGAGGAAAACACTGCTGATAGCTGGACCAGTTGTGAGACCGCTTCATGCTAAGCGGGAGGGAGTGAGGAAGTTGGAGCTCAACTGGTGTGGCAGACCCAGTCCTCAAGGGGAAAACTAATGCTTCCTGGTTTTCCATTCAGGTCCACCCACCCCCACAAGCACACTCTGCCCACATAGGTCTGGGTGCATATCCTTCCCCCAGTAACCATATGCATCTGCATGAGTGCCTACCCTACGTGTATCTGCATGAGCGCCCACCCTACATGCATCCTTGTGCCTGCCCAACCTTCTTCTGTAGCAGTGACATCAGATCAAGAACTGCCTATCGCCTCAGGCACAAAAAACCATACCACAGCAATGTTATGGAAGAAGCAAGAGACTTCATTTCTTACACAAGTCAAAAGCAGGATGTCACCCACCAAAAATGACACAGTATCATTGCATTATCTGAAGCCAGAAAGTCTGATAGAACTTTCTGACAGAGAATTTAAAAGAACAATGATTGAATATTTTCAATGGGTGAAAGATGAACTTGAAGAATTACATGACACTACAAGCAAAAAGCAAAAAACCTAAAAAAAAAAAATCCAAAACAATGTAGATAAACAAGGCATTAGAGGCATTGGAAAACCAAGAAACCATGATCCAAAATATTAGGGCCAATGAAGATCTTGTAACATGATGGAGGGACACATGAACAGAGTTGAAGAGATGGAACACAGAAGCAGTGAAATAGAAGATAGAATGGTCAGCACTAATCTGCTAGAGAAAAAAGCAGAAACAAAAAAAGAAGGGAAAAGAAGAAAACCTAAGAATAATGTGAGACACCATCAAGAGAAATAATATGCACCTCACTGGAATACCAGAAGAGGAAGAAGCAAATAAAGGCACCAAAAGGGTTGTGGAAGAGTTATTAAAAGAAAACTTCCCAGGGAAAATGAAGAATGAGAGCATAAATATTCAAGAAGCTGAGAGAACATCATATAGAATAGACCCAAAAGAAAAACACGAAGGCATATCATAATTAAATTTGCCAGAACCAAACATAAGAAGAGAATTCTGAAAGCAGAGAGGGAGAAACTAAGAGTAACCTATAAGTGAGAGCAGAGTAGGTTAAGTGCCGATTTCTCAGCAGAAACCAGGCGAGCAAGAAGAGTGTGGAAGGACATATATTACTCAAAGAATGTAACTGTCAACCAAGAATACTGTGCCCAGCAAAATTGTCTATCAAATATGAAAGAGAGATCAATATATTTCCAGTAAAACAGAACCTATGGTTGTTGTTGTTGTTATGTGCCATTGAGCACCTGTGACTCATAGTGACTCTATGGACACAAGCCTTAAACCTTACTCTATCCTGTTCCATTGTCACTGTTTCTGACACACCTACCCTTATTAACCCAGTCACTGAATTAATCCATCTCATAAAGGGTCGTCTTCTCCTGTGCTGTCCCACCACTCTCAGAAGCACGACATCCTTCTCCAAGGACTGGTCCCTCCTTGCAACATGTCTGAAGTATATTATACCAAACATGAAAATCCCTGCCTCCAAGGAGCAGCCTGGTTTCAACCTCACAAGGTCGAACCTGTTCATTTTCTTAGCAGTCCATGGTATGTTCAGTATTCTTTGCCAAAAACACAGGTAAAAAATATCAACTATTCTTCTAACCTCCCTAGTCATTTTCCAGCTCTCTGATGCCTAGCAAGCGATTGCAAAATCCCATGGCCTGTATCAGGTACACCTTAGTCTATGGAGTGACATCATTGCTCTTCAGTACATTGGTGATGTCCCTAAGAGCAGACATTCCCATTACAATACATCTGGCTTCTAGTGTCAAGAATTTTGATTGTGGAGCCAAGCAAACTAAAGCTGTGAACAATTTCAATCTCTTTACCATTCATCGTGAGGCTGCCAATTGGTCCAATGGTGAGAATCATTGTATTCTTGATATTGAGCCTCAACCCATATTAAAGATTGCAGTCTTCGAACTTCTGCAGCAAGCACTTCAGGTCCTCCTCAACTTCAGCAAGCAGGGTTGTGTCATCTGCACAACACAGATTGTTGATGAATCTTCCACCAATGCTGATGCCACACATATCTTCATAGAGCCCCACCTCCCAGATAATTGGTTATGCATATA
>NW_006400126.1:1523591-1551890 GCF_000299155.1 Elephantulus edwardii
GAACTGGGGATGAGGGCGGAGAAAACAGTGCAACAATGAATGAATGAAAACCCAAAATCTTTGTAAATGTTCATTAAAACTAATAAAATTTAATTTAAAAAAAGGTATGGAGATAGGACACATCCCTGACGTGCACCCTTCCCAAATTTGAACAATGCAGAGCTTCCTTGCTCTGTTCTGATGCCTGCCTCCTGATCCAAGTATAGATTTTGCATTACCTGATCAAGTGTTCTGGACTTCCATTCTTCTCAGAGTCAGCCACATTTTGTTATGATCTACACAATTAAATGCCTTTGCATAATCAATGAAACATAGATAGATATTTCCCTTGTACTCTCTGCTTTCAGCCAAAAACCATATAATGTTAGCTACAATATCCCTAGTACCACGACCCCTTCTAACTCCAACCTTCACTTCTGGCACTTCTCTATTGATGTGCTGTTCCAGTCATTTTTGGATAATCTTCAGCAGAATCTTGATTGCGTGTGATATCAATGATATATTCTATAATTTCTACGCTCTGTTGGGTCACCTTTCTTTGGAATGGGAACAAATACGAATCTCTTCTGATCAGTTATCCAGGTGGTTGTCCTCCAGGTTTCTTGACACAACTTGGTGAGCACATCTAGGCAGCATCTGTTAGTTTAAATATGTCAATTGATATACCATCAATTCCTGGGTACAGCATTGCAAAAACACTGAGAGACTTTTTTCTTGCAGGAAAAAAAGTAACTAGCAACAACACCAAAAAGAAATCAGCAAAATGATAGCTATAAATCCCTGCCTCTCAATAATCACACTGAATGTGAATGGTTTAAATACACCACTGAAGAGAAAAAGAGCAGCAAATTGGATAAAAACCCAAAATCCATCAGTATGCTGTCTATAAGAGACACACTTGAAAAATAAAGATAAAGACTAAAAGTAAAATGGTGGGGAAAAAATATACCAAGCAACTAGCAACCAGAAAAAAAAGGAATAGTGATATTGATCTCTAATAAAATACATTTCAATGAAAAAACCATCACAAAGGAAATGAAAGGGCACTACATAATGTTTAAAGGGTCACTAGAACAAGAGGACATAATAATAAATATCTATGCCCCAAATGAAAGACATGCAAAACATATAAAACAAACAATAACAAAACTGAAAAAGGAAATAGACAACACTACTATAGTAGTTGGAAACGTCAATACACCACTCTCAAGAAAAGAGAGAACTACCAGAACCTCAGCAAAGAAGACACTGAAGAATTAAACCATATAATAAACTAACTCAACCTCATAGATATTTATAGTCTAATGCACCTTAAAAAAGCACAGTGTATCTTCTTCCCTAAAGTGCATGGAACATTCTCCAGAATAGATCACATTTCAAGCAGCAATAAATTAAAAAACATAGAAATAATGCAAGACATCTTCTCAGACCATAATGCAACAAAATTAGAAATTAATAACAAGAGGATAAAGGAGAAAAAAAACCCATACATTTGGAAGTTGAACAACACTTTGCTTTAATATGAGTGGGTGTTAGAAGGAATTTAAAAAATGACATTAAAAAGCTTCTTGATGTGCTCGCTTCGGCAACACATATTCTAAAAATTGGAACAATACAGAGAAGATCAGCAAGAAGTGAAAAAAAAAGCTTCTTGAAGCAAATGATAATGAAAACATCACTTACCAAAACCTCTGGGAAACAGACAAAAGCAGCAACCAGAGGTCAATTTATAACACAAGCAAAACATATTAAAAGGCAGGAAAAAAATGACCATTGACCCTCTAACCAAGCAAGAAAACCCAATACCCTCTAAAAAACCTGAAATTAGAAAAATTAGAGGAGAAATGAATGAAATAGATAACCAAAAAACAATTAAAACCAACAACAACACTAGGAGTTGGTTCTTTGAAAAGGTCAATAAAATCAATAAAGTACTAGCAAAACTAACAATGGAAAAGACACAATAAGCCAAATAAGAGGTGAAACGAGCAACATCACAACAGAACCAACTAAAATAAAAAGGCTAACATTGGAATATTATGAAAAACTATATTCAAACAAATACTAAAACTTAGAGGAAATAGGAAAATTCTTAGAAATTGACAACTTACCTAAACTGACACAAACCAAAACTGAACAACTGAATAGACCCTTACAAAAGAAGAAATTGAAAAGGTAATAAAACAACTTCCAGCCAAAAAAAAGCCCTGGACCAGATGGCTTTACAAGTGAATTTTATCAAACATTCAGAGAAGAACTGTCACCAATTTCAGAAAATAGAAAAAGATGGAATTCTCCCAGACTCATTCTATGAAGCAAACATATCCTTGATACCAAAGCCAGGAAAAGACACCACCAAAATAGAAAACTATAGGCCAATTATCTCTTATGAACATAGATGCAAAAATCCTGAATAAAATACTGGCCAATAGAATTCAACGAAACATCAAAGAAACCACGATCAAGTGGGGTTTATAACAGGTACGCAGGGATGGTTCAACATAAGGAAAACAATCAATGTAATTCATCACATTAACAAAGCAAAGAAAAAGAACCACATGATTCTATCAATTGATGCAGAAAAGGCCTTTGACAAAGTCTGACACCCTTTTCTGATTAAAACACTCAACAAAATAGGATTAGAGGGGAATGTCTTCAATATAGTAAATGTATTCATGGAGACTCAAGAGCCAACATTGTTCTCAATGAAGAGAGGTTAAAGGCATTCTCTTTAAGAACAGGAACTAGGCAAGGATGCCAACTACTGCCTCTCTTATTCACTATTGTATTGGAAGTGTAAGCAATAACAATAAGACAAGAGAAGGAAATAATAGGTATCCAAATTGGCAAAGAGGAGATAAAATTATCTCTTTATTAAGATGATAGTATACCTAGAAAATCCTAAAGACTTAGCAAGAAAACTATTGGACATAGTTGACCAATTCAGCCAAGTGGCAGAATACAAGATCAACATACAAAAATCAGTTGGGTTTCTCTACAGTGGCAAAGAGAATACAGAGCTGGAGCTAAGAAAAACAATACCCTTCACAATAGCTTATCAGAAGATTAAATACTTGGGAATAAATCTAACCAGAAGCACAAAAGGACATAGATATCAATCCTGGCCAATAGAATCCAATGATACCAAGTGGGATTCATAACTGGAATGCAAACAATCAATGTAATTCATGACATTAAAAGAGCAAAGAACAAGAACCACATGATCCTACAAATTGATGCAGAAAAGGTGTTTGACAAACTCCAAAACCCTTTCCTGATTAAAACACTCGACAAAACAGGATTAGAGGGGAATGTCTTCAACATAGTAAAAACTCAAGAGGCAACATTGTTCTCAATGGAGAGAGATTAAAGATATTCCCTATGATAATAGGAACTTGGTATCAGTGCTCACTATTACCTCTCCTATTTAATATTGTATTGGAAGTCTTAGGAATAGCAATAAGACAAGAGAAGGAAATAAGAGGTATCCAAATTCCCAAAGAGGAGGTAAAATTATCTTTATATGCAGATGATATGATCGTATACTTAAAAAACCCTAAAAACTCAGCAAGAAAACTACTGGACATAATTGACCAATTCAGCAAAGTGAAAGGATACAAGTGAAACATGCAAAAGTCAATTGCATTTCTCTACAGTGACAAAGAAAATACAGTGCTGGAGCTAAGGAAAACAATACCCTTCACAATTGCTAATCATAAGATTAAATATATGGGAGTAAATCTAACCAGAAACACAAAGGATATATTCAAAGAAAATGACAAAACATTACTACAAGCAACAACAACAACAAAAAGTCCATTGAGAAATGGAAGAATATCCCTTGCTCATGGATAGGAAGACTCAATATTGTGAAAATGACAATACTACCAAAGGCAATTTACACATTCAATGCAATCCCAATACAAATACCAGGGTAAAAAGGGAAGCCACAGACTGGGGGGAAAAATTGGTAATAACATGTAATGGACTTATATCTAGAATTTATAAAATACTTGAGCACTACAAGAAGATAAACAACCCAATTGAAAAATGTGCACAGGATCTTAATAGATATGTCACCAAAGAAGACATTCAGATGAAAAACACATGAAAAAATGTTCAAAATCCCTAGCTCTAAGAGAGATCCAAATCAAAACAACTATGAGATAGCATCTCATCCCAGCAAGAATAACAAAATGTAACAGAACAGTAAACAACAAATGCTGGTGAGGTTGTGGAGAAACTGGTGGTTTCTCCAGTTGGTGGGAGTGTAAAATGATGCAACCAGTATGGAAGACAGTATGGTGTTTTCTCAACGAGTTGAAAATAGAAATATCATTTGACCCAGTAATTCTAGTACTGGAAATATACCCTAAAGAAAACATAACTGCCACCCAAGCAGGTATATGCTGAGCCATGTTTATTGCAGCTTTGTTTGAAATAGTAAAGAGTTGGAAACAACCCAAGTGCCTATCAACAAACAAATGGATAAAGAAGCTGTTGTATATTCACACAATGAAATAATATGCTGCATTGAAAAACAAGGAACTCATGAAATATTATACAAATTGGTTGACCCTGGAGGACCTTATGCTGTGTGAAATAGCTCAGTTACAAAAGGAAAAATACTGCGTATTGCTGCTGTTGTAAAGTGGGACTGACATTGGAGTTGGTAGGAAACTAAGAGGGGAAAAGTAATGTATACTGCATTGAAATAGATGAGGGAAAGAACTGTTTTACAAGGAATTTATGATTAGGTATTATTGTCATGACAGTAGACCAGAATGAAAGCTGCATAGTGGAATGCACTGTGGGGTGGGAGGGTAGTATAACAACAAAAGAATGTTGGGGTTTTTCTTACTTTTCAAAGAGAAAAGCAAACTGAGGGGCAATGGTGGGCAGGAAGGAATGTGTGCCACAATGAATTAATGGAAATTCAAAGTCCCTGTAATGTTTCATTAAAATAAAAAAAATAATACCATCAATAAACAAATGAATTGAGAAGCTGTGGTATATTCACAGAAATGAATAATATGCAGCATTGAAAAACAAAGAACTCATGAAATATTATACAAAATGGGTAAGCCTGAAGGACATTATGTTGATTGAAAGATCTCAGTCAAAAAAGGACAAATACTGCATAGTGTCACTGTTGTAAAAAGGGACTGAAATCGGGGTGAGGGGGGAGACTGAGAAAGATGGGATAAATTATGTATATGACCTTGAAACAGATGAGGGAAAGAACTGTTTAAAAGGGATATATGATAAAGTATTATTGTCATGACTAGAGTCCAGAACAAAGGCTGCATAGTGGAGTGGACTTGGGAGGAGGGAATGTATAACAATGGAAGAATTTTTCTTTTACTTTTCAAAGAGAAGAATGAACTGGAGGGGAGGGGTGGGCAGGGAGAAAAGTGCAACAATAAATGAATGGAAATCCAAAGTCTTTGTAAACTTTCATTAAAATGAATAATAATAAAAAATAAAACATTTTCAATGTAAAAATAAATAAGGAATGAAATTACATACTGACTAAAAAACAATAGATCAAGAAGAGATAACTTGGTCACCATTTATGCATCAAATGATAAACCTGCAAAATACAATGGTTAACTGAATTGAAGAGAGAAATAGCACCACAATAGTGGTAGGAGATTTCAACACACCTCTATCACCACAAATCAAAAGGAACTCAGCAAAGTAAAATCTGTAAAATCAGCCAATTCAAACTTTGGATGTATTCTGAGTACTGCACCCAACCAAAACTCAATTCACTTTCTTCTCAAGTGCACATGATACATTATTCCATTTGGTAGTGTTGCACATGATTCTAACATTTTCTTTATGTCTCTTCTCTGATTACTCTTCTAGCGTGTTTCTAGAGAGGCTCTTGTCTTCCAGGTCACTGATCATCTGGTCTATCTCTTCAGTTTTACTTTTTTGTCCTACTAGGTATGGTGTTGACTGTATCCTCTCTGTCTTGTGATGATTTTCTAAGTTCTTGTACCTCTTTGTCTATTTTATCAATTTTTTTTCCATTTTTTGCATTTTCATCCATAGCTGTTCAAGTTTCTCCTCATCCATATATTTCTTTGGCACTGTTGTCTCCATGATATTTGCTCTTTTATTAACTTTCATTCTTTCTTCCCACATTTGCATCTTTTAGCTGATCAATAACAGTACATAAACATATTCCTTCTGATTGTCTTTAATTGGGGTATTAATTAGTTTGCTTTTTTAGGAGAAGGGTTATTTTGTTTTATCATAATGGCTGATGTGGATTGATGCTTTCTTGACATTATGAGAGTCTTTTTTAAATAGATATTAGGCTGTTGTAATTATAAAATTACCCAGTGTATGGTAATGTTTTGTGAAGCACCTATATATTTATGCTGTCTTCTTGGTCAGTGGCCCACAGGACCATGGGTCTGACAGCAGTTTTTCCTCCAAAGTACCTTAATGACAAAGGAGAAAGCTTATTTTTTACTTTTGGAAGTGGCTTCTTGCCTCCATCAAGGTGCCTAGGTCTTCCCTGTTGCTTGAGCTTAAGAGGTCCCATGTGGTCAATATAGATAGCAGTTGTTGTCCCTCCCACCCAAGGTACCTAGTCAATTGACTGGAACAAACCCATGTCTTCCGAGGACATGAAGCTATAATTTTTTAATTGCTTCCTTTAAAAAATTATCACGAAAGGCAGATGATATGATAGTATACTTAGAAAACCCTAAAGACTCAGCAAGGACACTACTGGGCATAGTTGACCAATTAAGGGGCAGGATACAAGATAAACACACAAAAATCAATTGGATTTCTCTACAATGACAAAGAGTGCTGGAGCTAAGGAAAACAATACCCTTCACAATAGTTAATCACAAAATTAAAGACCCCAAAAAAGCAAAGCACTCATTAAAAATAGAAACAAAGGTAGGAAGTATCTTATTCCCTGATTTCAAATCCTACTACACTGTTGTGGTGGTCAAGACAGTGTGGTACTGGTACAATGACAGACACATAGATCATTGTAATAGAATAGCCCATCTACCTGTGGTCAGCTGATATTTTACAAAGAGATCCAATCAGTTAAGTGGGGAAACAACAGTCTTTTTTTTGACAAATGGTGTTGGCAAAATTGGAAAACTAACCTCAGAAATCGCAAGCAAGACCCACACCTCACTCCATACACAAAAACCAATTTAAAGTGGATCAAGACGTAGGACTAAAACCAAGGACTCTCAACTTCATTAGAGAAAAGTTTGGAATAACCCTAGAAGCCCTAATCCACAACATAAACAGTCTTCCAAGTGTCCTGAAAAACCTATAAGCAGGAGAGCATAAAAGAAATGAATGGGACCTTCTGAGAATAAAATCCCTATGCACATCAAAAATTTCTCCAATGTAGGGTTACTTTATTGTAGAGTTAATGTAAGGTTATTTCAGGGCAAACGTGTCTTCAGGACGTGGTTACATGCCTTGAATGTGAAGTGTCCCCAGAAAGAGTACTGAAAGCATTTCTCATACATTTTGAGACCCTAACTCCTTTGAGCGTAGAAGCAAATGTCCCCGTTCTTGATAAGGTTGTGGCAAATATAAGAAAACACAGTTTATGGATACAAAGAAGTCTTGCTTGAATGTATGTCGTTTATCTATTAGTGCAATTGGCCCATACTGGCCCTATGAAGGAATACTTAAAGTTTCCATTTCTTTGTGAACTATTTCTTTATTTCTGAAAGCAGAGGTGCTAGAGTTTCTTGGGCTATTAGCCTGAGAGAGTTTCTAGCCCTCTAAAACCGCATTTCACATTGCTAGTCTTCCTTTTTGAGCTTAAGAAATGCTGAATGAGTTCGGCCCTTTTGATTTTCCGACTCTAGCTCCTCGCACATTTCATTGTAATATTTTGTTTTGTCATTCCGTGCTGCCTTTTGGAATCTTCTGTTCAGCTCTTTAGTGTCTTGGATTCTTCCTTGTGCTTTGGTTTCTCTACGTTCCAGTGCAATCTTCAGAGTTTCTTCTGACATCCATTTTGGTCTTTTCTTCCTCTTCTGTCTTTGTAATGACTGTCTGCACTCTTCCTGGATGATACATTTAACATCCTCCTACAACTCATCTGGTCTTCGCTAATTAGTGTTCAAGGCCTCAACCCTGTTCCTGAGATGATTCTGAAATTCATGTGGGATGAAATTAAAGTCATATTTTGGCTCCTGTGGATTCAATTTAATTTTCCTCAGCTTCAGCTTGAACTTGCATATTAGTAGTTGGTGGTCTGTTCCACAATCACCTCCTGGCCTAGTTTTCACAGCTGATATTGAGCTTCTCCAGCGTTTTTTTCCACAGATGTAATCGATCTGATTCCTATGCATACCATAAGGTGAAATCCATGTGTATAACCTGCGTTTATGTCTCTTAAAAAACTTATTTGCAATGAATAAGTCATTGATTGTGCAAAATTCAATCGTTCTATCTCCAGCTTCATTTCTGTCACCAAGTCCATGTTTTCCAACTACTGATTCTTCTTCCCTGTTCCCAACTTTTGCGTTCTAGTCGCCCATTATTATCAATGCATCTTGATTGCATGTTCGATCTATCTCTGATTGTAAGGGTTGGTAGAAATTATCTATTTCTTCTTCTTTGGCTCTGGTTGTTGGTGCATATATCTGAATGGTAGTGGTGTTCACTGGACTTCCTTGTAAACATATGGATATAGTCCTATCACTCACAATGTTGTACTTCAAGATGGATCAAGAAATTTCTTTTTTAACTATGAAAGCAACTCCATTTTTCCTCACCTTTTCATCTCCAGAATAATATATATCATACGGTCATCTGACTCAAAATGCCCCATGCCAGTCCATCTCAGCTCTCCAATTCTTAGGATGTCAATATTTATGCATTCCATTTCTTTCTTAACAATTCCTAATTTTCCTACACTCATGGTTCTACATTCCATTTTCCAATCACTAGTGTCTGCTTATAACTGTTCCTCTTCCTTTGTATTTCCATGCTTGACAGTTCTACCTAGGTTGCCCTTTCTGTTCGTCTACGTGTATTGTGTTGTACATAGGGTTTTCAGAGACCTGCTCTATGAGGAGAAGCGTAGTGTTAGGATTGGTGAACGATCTATCAACGATCTGCGTTATGCAGATGACACAACCCTCCTCGCTGAAACTGAGGAGGACCTCATGCACTTACTGCAGAAGGTCAAGGACTGCAGCCTTCAATATGGACTGAGGCTCAATGTCAAGAAGACAAAGATTCTCACCACTGGACCAATCAGTAGCATCAGGATGGATGGCGAAGAGATTGAGATTGTTCACACGTTCAGTTTGCTCGGCTCCACGGTCAACACTCTTGGCACCAGCAGCCAGGAAATAAAAAAAAAACCAAAAACATATTGCGATGGGAAAGTCTGCTCTTAGGGACCTCTCCAAAGTACTCAAGAGCAACGGTGTCTCTCTGGAGACTAAGGTGCGTCTGATACAGGCGGAGAATTGATGCCTTTGAGCTGTGGTGCTGGAGAAGAGTATTGAATGTACCATGGACTGCCAAGAAAACAAACAGATTCATCCTAGAGAGGGTTAAACCAGGCTGCTCCTTGGAGGCAAGGATTCTGGGGCTTCGTCTGACATACTTTGGACATGTTGTAAGGAGAGACAGGTCCTTAGAGAGGGACATCATGCTGGGTAGAGTAGAGGGACAGCGCAGGAGGGGAAGACCCTCTATGAGATGGATTGATTCAGTGACTGGGGTAATCGGGATGGGTGTGTCAGAGGCAATGCGATTGGGACAGGATAGAGCAGGGTTTAGGGCTGTTGTACATAGGATCACTATGAGTCACAAACGACTCGACGGCACGTAACAACATCAACAGTCTTCCTTCAGCTCCACTTACAAGAAACAACATCCATCAAAGTAAAAAGGGAAGCCACAGACTGGGGAAAAATATTTGGTAATGACATGTCACATAAGGGTTTTATATCTAGAATTTATAAAATATTTGAGCACCATAACAAGATAAAGATTAAACAACTCAATTGAAAAACAGGCACAGAATATGAACAGACACGTCACCAAAGAAGACATTCAATTAGTGAACAAACACATGAAGAAATGCTCAAAATCCCTAGCTCTAAGAGAGATGCAGATCAAAACAACTATATCAACTCACTCCAGCAAGAATAGCAAAATTTAACAGAATAGAAGACAACAAATGCTAGTGATGTTGCAGAGAAACTGGAATACTTATTCACTGTTGGTGGGTGTGTAAAATGGTGCAACCACTACGGAGGGCAGTATGGTGCTTTCTCAAAAAGTTGCAAATAGAAATATCATTTGACCCAGCAATTCCACTACTGGGGATATAATCTAAAGAAACCAGAACAGCCACCCAAGCATATATATATGCTCACTCATGTTTATTGCAATTTTGTTCACAGTAGCACAGGGATGGAAATAACCCAAGTGTCCATCAACAAACTAATGGATAGAGAAACTGTGTTATATTTACACAATGGCATACTATGCTGCATTGTAAAATGAGGAAGTCATGAATTCTTATACAAAATGGGTGACCCTGGAGGACATTATGCTGAATGAAATATCTCAGTCACAAAAAAGACAAATAAGGCATAATGCAACTGGACTGACATGATGGCTGAGGGTAAACAAAGAATAGAGGGGATACATAATCTACATGACATTGAAACAGACGAGTCAGAGAACTGTATAAAAGGAATATATGATTGGGTATTATCAGCACGACAAGAGTCCAGAATCAGAGCTGCATAGTAAAATGGTCTGGTGTGGGGGTGGGAGTCTGTATAACAATAAAAGAACTTTATTCCCTAAAGAAAAAAGTAATCTTGGGGGGGCAGGGAGGAAAATGTACAACAATGAACAATTTGAAACCCAAGTTCTTTATAAACTTTCATTAAAATCTCAATCTAAAAAAAATATATGTCTTTATGGAGCCCTAGTGTCCTAGTGGGAAGAAGCTCTCTGTTCTTAATTTTACACCATGTACTGTTCTTTTGCTTTGTTCCCACAACAGCTTCCTAATCTACGTCTAGGTTTCACATGAGCACCGTTAAGTACTCTGAGATACCCATTCTTCTCAATGTCAGCCATTCCTTGTTATGATCCTTACAGTCAAATGCCTTTGGATAGTTAACAAAGCATAGATATTCTTTTGGTATTCCTTGCTTTCAGCAAGGAGACATCTGACAGCAGCAATGATATCTCAGGTGCTATGACGTCTTCTAACTCCTGCTTTAACTTTTTTCAGTCTGCTGTTAGGGACCTCGCCAAAGTACTGAAGAGCAAGGGTGTCTCTCTGGAGACTAAGGTGCGTCTGATACAGGCTATGGTCTTCACAATCACTTGTTATGCATCAGAGAGTTGGACAATGACCAGGGAGGATAGAAGGAGAATTGATGCCTTTGAGCTGTGGTGCTGGAGAAGAGTATTGAGAATACCATGGACTGCCAGGAAAACAGATTTGTCCTGGAAAGGGTTAAACCGGGTGGCTCCTTGGAGGCAAAGATTCTGAGGCTCCATCTAACATACTTTGGACATGTTGGTGAGGAGGGACCGGTCCCTGGAGAGGGATATCATGCTTGGGAGGGTGGAGGGACAGTGCAGGAGAGGAAGGCCCTCTATGAGGTGGATTGATTCAGTGACTGGGATAATTGGGATGGGGGTGTCAGAGACAGTGCGATTGGCACAGGACAGAGCGGAGTTTAGGGCTGTTGTACATAGGATCGCTATGAGTCGCAAGTGACTTGACGGCACATAACAACACAACAACAACAATATACTGTTCTAGTTGGTTTTGAACGTTCTTCAGCAATATTTTGCTTGCATGTGATATTGATTATAATGGTCACTAGTTTCCACATTCTCTTGCATCACCTTTCTTTGGAATTGGGAGCAAATACAGACCTCTTCCAATCCATTGGCCAGACATCTATCCTCCATATTTCCTATCATAGACTGGTAAGCGTATCTCGGGAATTTAAAGAAGTCCATTGGTTGCTGATTGCTGGGGCCTTATTTTTTGCCAGCACTTTTAAGGCAGTTTCCATTTCCTCCTTCTTTATTATTGGTCACTCCCCATATTGTACTTCCTGTAATTTTTCAGTGTCAGGCAGTTATTTTTGGTACAGTGATTTTGTGTATTCCCTTCATCTTCTTTTGATGCTTCCTGGGTCATTCAACATATTGCTATAACATCTTTCAATATTGTGACTCGATATTTAAATTTGTTTTTCAGCTCTCTCAGTTGGAGAAATGCTAAGTGAGTTTTTCTCTTTTTATTCTCCAATTCCATCTTTCTACACAATCCATGAGCTGCGCTTTGAAATGTTCTATTCAACTCTTTTACTTAGGTATGTTTTCCCTTTGTTTTGGCTTCTAAATGATCTAGTGCAGTTTTTAGAGTTTCTTCTGATACCCATTTTGGTTTTGTCTTTCTCCTCTGTCTTTGTAATGACCATCTGCTTCCTTTATGAGTGATATCCTTTATATTATCCCACACCTCAATACAATAGCTCTGAATCCTGCCCTGTCCTGAGCCAATCTCATTATCTGCATGAGACCTAATCCTCTTTCTTCAGTCACTGAGTCAATCAGTCTCATCCTGGGTCTTCCTCTCCTGCACTGTCCCTCCTCCCTTCTAAGCATGTTATCCTTCTCCAAGGATTGAACCCTAGACAGAGTTTCAAAATCCTTGCCACTGGGAAGCAGTTTGGTTTCACCATCTGCAGAAGAGACCTATTTGTTCTCCTGGCAATTCATGATATGTTCAACACTCTTCTCCAGCACCAGAACACAACAGCATCTATTCTTCTTAGTCATTTTACAGCTCTCTTACGCATCACAAGTAATTGTTAAGACCATGCCCTGGATCAGGTGCACCTTAGTCTCCAGGCTGACATCTTCCCTGAGAGCAGACTTGCAATTGGTCTTCTGATTTACTGACTGCTGGCTCCAAGAGTGTTAATTGTGAAACCAATCAACCTCAGGCTGTTAACAATCTAAATCTCTTCTCTATCATGAACCTGACAAATTGTTCAGTGGTGAGAATCTTTGTTTTCTTGATGTTGAGCTTCAATCCATATTCAAGTTCTTGACTTTGTGCAGCAAACACTTCATGTCTTCCTCAGTTTCAGAAAGGAAAGTTGTGTCATCTGCATAACACATATTGTTAATTAGTCTTACCCCAATCCTGATGCCACATTCTTCCGCATAAAGTCCAGCCTCCAGAACAATATTTTCCGCATATGTTGTTGTTGTTGTTGTTATGTGCTGTCGAGTCATTTGTGACTCATAGCGACCCTGTGTACAACAGCCCTAAACCATGCTCTATCCTGTGCCAATCGCACTGCCTCTGACACACCCATCCCAATTACCCCAGTCACTGAATCAATCCACCTCATAGAGGGTCTTCCCCTCCTATGCTGTCCCTCCACCCTCCCAAGCATGATGTCCCTCTCCAAGGACCTGTCCCTCCTTACAACATGTCCAAAGTATGTCAGACGAAGCCCCAGAATCCTTGCCTCCAAGGAGTAGCCTGGTTTAACCCTCTCCAGAATGTATCTAGTTGTTTTCTTGGCAGTCCAGGGTACATTCATTACTTTTCTCCAGCACCACAGCTCAAAGGCATCAATTCTCCTTCTATCCTCCCTAGTCATTGTCCAACTCTCTGATGTATAACAAGTGATTGCAAAAACCATGGCCTGTATCAGACGCACCTTAGTCTCCAGAGAGACACCGTTATTGTTCAATAATTTCTATACTCCATGGGATTACCATTTTATGGAATATGGAATAGTTGGATATCATTGAAATATGTCATTTGAAATATGTCAACTGACATTCCATTAATTCCCGGGGTCTTGTTTTTTATCAATTCCTTCAAAAAAGCTTAGACTTCTTTCATCATCTTTGCCTCTTGAAAAATGAACTATTCCATGAAATCTTCTGTGTCAGCCAGTTCTTTTTGGTACAGTGACTCTGTTCTCTTTTCATTTTCTTTTGATATTTCTTTCAATATTCTGCTCATTGTATCCTTATGTCTTGCAACTTGAAGCTTTAATTTGCTCCTTAGTTCCTTGAGCTTAAGGAATTATGCACAAATTTTACTCTTTCAATTTTCAGACTCTAGCTTTTTGCACATTTCATAATTATTTACTTTGTCTTTCCGAGGTGTTTTTTGAAACATACTGTTCAGCTCTGTAGCATTTTTTTTTATTCCATCCCTTTGCTTTGGCTTCTTCGTGCTCTAGTACAATATTTGGACTCTTCTGACATCAATCTCAGTTTTTTCTTCTCCTTTGTCTTTGTAATGATCTTTTATATTCTTCATGGATAAGATGCAGTCAAGGAAGTGTTGAACAGTCTGTGCCAAGAAACCTGGAGAACAACCAGCTGACCAACTGACTAGAAGACATCCATAGTTATTCCCATACTAAAAAAGTTGATCTAACAGAGTGTGCAAATTATCATATGATATCACTAATACCACATGCAAGCAAAATCCTACTGAAGATTATTCAAAAGAGAATAGAACAGTACATCTATAGAGAATTACCAGAAATACAAGGTGGATTTAGAAGACACCATGGCACTATGGGCATCATTGCCATGTCAGATGGATATGGCTGAAAGCGGAGAGTACACAAAGGATTATCTGTGTTTCATTCACTATGCAAAGGCATTTTTTAATAACTATTTTGTACTAGTTTACTTACAAAGTTTGTATACATTATTTTTCAAACTGGATCTTTCCCATTTCCTTCAACCACCCCTCCCTCAGCTCATCAAATTTTGTGACACTATGATTAACCACTACCACCCTTGCTCATCCTTACTGTTTAATTCCCACCCTACTCCCTTTGTATCATGATACATGTTCTACAGTAATGGTATTATACACTATTTGTTCTTAGAGAATTTAGTTCGTTAACTTAGCATAATAGTCTCCAGTATTTCTCAAGTTAGGTACTGATTTACAAAATCACTGCTCCTGCATGCTGAATTCTATCATATGACTATATCATAATATCTCAATCAATTGTGATTGTAGCTGACATTTAGAATGTTTCCATGTTCTGGTGATGGAGAATAAAACTATTATGAACATTGATGTATATGTCTCCATTTGGAATTCAGTTCTAATTTTCTTAGGGCATATTCAAAGCAGTGTAATATCTGAGTCATATGGAATATCTGTGTTTAGAATTCTAAAGAAATGCCAAAGTGCCTTCCAGAGTGCTTGTACCATTTTACAATCCCACCAAAAATGTATAACAGTTCTTATTTCACCACATCCTCTCCAGCATTTATTACTTGATGTCCTGTTAAATTTTGCCTCTGCTATTGGAATGAGATGATATCTCATTGTGGTTTTGTTTTGCATCTCTCTTATTGCCAGAGTTTTTACTGGGTTTTTTTTAGCATTTCTTTGTGTCTGTTGGCCATCCAAGTATCTTCCTCTGTGAAAATTCTTTCCATATCTTTTGCCCATTTTGTAAGTGGGTTATTAGTCTTTTTCTTGTGGAGGGTCTCTAGGATTCTGTAAATTTTTTTATGTGAGGCCCAAGCCTGACATCGTATTGCCAAATGGTTCCCCTGCCCCCAACCCCAGTCAGTAGGTTTTCTTTTCACTCTGTCAGAAAATGTTTTTGATGCACAGAGGGGTTTAATCTTTTGAAGGCCCCATTCATCAATTTTATCCTTTCCAGATTGTGCATTTCTGGCTATATTTGGCAATCTCTTTTTACCACAGACTAGGAAATCTAAGCTTGATCCCAGTTTGTCTCTGATAAACTTTATGGTTTGGAGATTTACTCCCAGGTCTCTGATCCACCTTGCGTTGATTTTTGTGTATAGTGTGAGATGTGGATCCAGTTTCAACTTTCTGCAGGAAATAGTCCAGTTATATTAGGACCATTTGTTGAAGATATTGTCATTTTATTTCCTTGGAGAATATTAGTTAGCTATAGATGGCTGGGTTCATTTCTGGGTTCTCAATTCTGTTTCATTGGTCTATGTGCCTCTCACTGTACCAGTATCATGCTATTTTGGTTACTACTTCACTGTAGTAGGTTTTGAGGTCAGGGAGTTCTATGCCTGCCAGTTTATCCTTGTTTTTCAAAAGTATTTTGCTTATTGAAGGTCTCCTTCCTCTCCAAATAAACTTGACAAATTCCCTTTCAATCACCTTGAATATGGTCTTTATTGGGATTATGTTGAATATGTAGATTGCTTTTGATAAGATTGTCATTTTCACAATATTGAGTCTTCTTATCCATGAACAGATAACTTTTTTCCATTTATTTGGTTCTATTATTGTGTCTTACAAAAATATTCTGTAGTGTTTTTCACTCAGAATTTTTGTTTCTCTATTTAGGTTCACTCCCAAGTATTTCAATTTGTAGTTGGCTACTGTAAATGGTATTGTTTTCTAGATTTATTTTTTTTAGTTCTCTTGGCTATTATAGAGGAATTCCACTGATTTTTTTATATTGATTTTATATCCTACCACCTGATTAAATTGGTCTACTAGCTCTAACAGGTTTTTTTGTTGTTGTTGTTGTTGTATCCTTGGGGTTTTCTGTGTACACTATCATACCATATGCATATAGCAATAGTTTTAGCCATCTCTTTACCTGTGTGTATGCCTTTTATTTCCTTCTTTTGTCATATTGCCCTAGTAAGAACTTCCAATACAATATTGAATAGATGTGGTGACAGTGAACATAGTTATCTGGTCCCTGTTCTCAAGGAAAATGTTTTTAACCTTTCTCCATTGAGAATGATGTTAGTGCTTGGTTTTGCATATATATTTTTCACTATGTTTAGGAAATTTCTTCTATTCCAGTTTTGCTGTGTATTTATTAGGAAGAGGTGTTGCTTTTTGTCCTAATATGTGATTGATTCTGGAGAACATACCATGTGCACTTGAGGAAAAGTGTGCTGAGTTTTAATTGGGAGCTGTTGTCATTGTATTGTGCCATCAAGTCACCTGGGACTCATAGTGACCCTGTATACAATAGCTCTGAAGCCTGTCCTATCCTGAGCCACTTTCATGGACTCCATACACCTACCCTCCATTGTCCTACTTACTGTACCAATCCATCTCATCTGGGATCTTCCTCACCTGTGCTATCCTTCTATGCTTCCAATTCTTATGTCCTTCTCCAAGGATCAGTTCCTCCTGCCACATGCCCAACATATGTCAGATGGATCTTCAAAATCCTGGTCTCCATTGAAAAAATTGGCTTCACCCTCTCCACAACAGACCTATTTGTTTTCTTGGTGGTCCATGGTATGTTCATGACTCTTCTGCAGCAACAAAACTCAAAGGCATCAATTCTTCTTCTATCATTCTTAGTAATTTTCCAGCTCTTTGATGCATAACAAGTAATTTTAAAGACGATGTTACGGATCAGGTGCACCTTAGTCTGTAGACTGACATGAATAAAAATTCTAGAGCACTTTATTGTTCTCATATGAAACATACTTCAACCAGGATGCAGTCCTCAGAACATAGCAAGGAAACACTACATGGTTCAAAATCAGAAAAGGGGTGCATCAGGGATGTGCCCTGTCTCTGTATCTTTTCAATATGTATATAGAACTGGTCATTTGAGAGGCTGGACTTTATGAGGAAGAATCTGTTATCAGAGTTAAAGGAAGAATCATCAACAATTTGTGTCATGCAGATGACACAACCTTGCTTGCTAAAACTGAGGAGGGCCTGAAGCATTTGCTGTAGAAAGTCAAAGAATGTAAGCTCAGCATCAAGAAAATGAAGAGTCCCAATACTAGGTCAATTGGCAGCATCATGATAGATGGAGAAGAGATTGATATTGTTAAAAATTTCAGCATTTTTGGTTCCACAGTCAACAGTCTTGACACCAGCAGTCAAGAAATCAAAAGAAAAATTGCTTAAGGAAAGTCTACTGTAAGGGAGCTCTCCATAGTGCTTAAGAGGAAAATATGCAAAAATGAATGAATGAAAATCCAACTTTTCTGTAAATTTTCATTAAAATAACAATTTAAAAGAAAAAAGAAAAGAATATCAGTCTAGCTGTTAAGGCCTTATCCAGCCTGTGGTCTTCACAAATACTTGCTATTCATCAGAAAGCTGAACTAAGGATGACAGAAAAAGAATTAATGCTTTGAGTTGTGTTAGAGAAGAGTAGTGAACATACCATGGACTGCCAAGAGTACTAACACTTTTATCCTGGAGAAAATGAAACCAAGCTGTTCCTTTGAGGCAAGGATTTTGAGACTATGTCTCACCTAATTTGGGCATTTAGCCAGGAGGAACTAGTCTTTGGAAAAGGATATCATGCCTCGTAAGGATTGAGGGAGAGCTCAGGAGAGGAAGATCCTGGATAAGATAGATTGAAACAATAACTGGAGTCATGAAGGTAGCTGCATAGACAGTGAGATTGGCTCAGGATAGAGCAGGGTTCAGAGCTATTGTACATAGGGTTGCTATGAGTTATAATTGATTCAATGACGCATAGCAATAACTACATGTATCTGATAACTTCATACCACCAGATCTAAAGTGTTTTGTTGTTATCATTATAATCTTTTAAAAAACAAATCATTGTCATCATATTTCTTTATCAAATGATAATTAAGGAAATATAGTAAAAATTATTTTGTTTAATCTGTACAACCTTTATAGCAAAGATGATCTTCATGGGAATCAGATTAATTACATGTTTGGAAAGAATCACTGAAGAAACTCAATATCAGCAGTTAGAACCAGGCCGAGTGCCTACTGTGGAACAGATCATCACCTAAAATATGTGCAAGTTCAAACTTAAGCTGAAAAAAAATGAAAACAAATCCAGAAAAACCAAAATATGATCTTCAGTCTATCCCACCTGAATTTAAAAACCAAGGCCAAATGAGCTGTGGGATAACATCAAAGACATCACCCATGAAAAAGTCAAAAGATCATTAAAAAGACAGGGGGTGGGAGGAAAGACTAAAATGGATGTCAGAAAAGACTGAACATTGTATTAGAGAATTGATAAGGCATAACAAAGAGAAGAAATATTTAGAGTTGACCAGAATGTTTCAAAGAGCAGCTTGAAAAGATGAAGAGAAGTATTATAACAAAAGCAAAAAAAAAAAAAAATAAGAGAGGAACTCATTTAGCATCTCTCAAGCTGAAAGAACTGAAAAAGAAATTCAAGCCTCAAGTTGCTATTGGGAAAAATCTTGAATGATCTAGGAAGTATAAAAAAAAAAAGGAAGACATTTTAAAAAAATCATTGTACCAAAAACAATTGGTTGACACTGAACAACCTCATGAAACAACATATGAACAAAAGCAATGGTGATAAAGAAGGTAGTTTAAGTTGCTCTGAAGGAATTGGCAAAAAACAGAGGCCCAGGAATTGATGGAATACCAACTGATATATTTCAACAAACTGATACAGCCCTGACATGCTTATCAGGTTGTGCCAAGAAATTTGGAGGACAGCTACCTAGCAAATTGACTGGAAGAGATCATATTTATCCCCATTTCCAGCAAAGATGATCCAATTGAGAGTGGAAATTATTGAACAATATTACTAATATTGCATGCAAGCAAAATCTTGCTGAAAATTATTAAATAAAATTACTAGAAAAACAAACAACTGACTAGAACAGTACATAGAGAATTGCCAGAAATATAAGCTGGATTTCGAAGAGGCCCTCTAGGGACATCGTTGTCAATGTCAGATGGATCTCAGCTGAAAGCAGAGGGTGCCAGAAGAATGTCTATTTGTGTTTTATTGACTATGTAAAGACATTTGTCTTTGTAGATCGCAACAAATTGTGGCTAATATTAAGGATGTGGATTCTACAACATTTGATTGTGCTCATATGAAACCTGTACTTAGACCAAGAAGCAGTTGTCTGAGCAGAGTAAGAAAACACTGCATGTTGCAAAATTAAGAAAAGAGTGTTTCATCAATGCATCCTGACTCTATACCTTTTCAATCTATATGTGGAACAGATCATTCAGAAGGCTGGTCTTTATCAAGAACAATGTGACATCAGGATTGGAGGAAGATTCATCAAAAATCTGCACTAGGCAAAGGACACAATCTTATTTGCCCAAACTGAGGAGAATCTGAAGCAACTGATGCCGTTAGTCAAAGACTGTAGTCTTCAATATGGATTGAATCTCAACATCAAAAACACAAAGATTCTCAGTACCAGGCCAGTAGGCAGTATCATGATAGATGGAGAAGATTGATGTTGTTAACAATTTCATCTTGCTCAGAATCACAATCAATACTCTTGTCACCAGCTGTCAGGAAATCAAAAGACTATTTGCATCTATTGTCAAGGAGCTCTCCAGAGTGCTAAAGAGCAACTAGGGTGTGCCTGATTCAGGCCATGGTGTTTGCAATTACCTGTTATGCAACAGAGAGATAGATAATGGCTAAGGAGGAATTGTGATGCTAGAGAAAAGCATTAAACATTCCATGGACTGCCAAGAGAACAAAAAGATCTACCCTGTAAAGGGTGAAAACAAGTTCCTTCTTGGAGTCAAGAATCATTAGGTTCCATCTCACATACTTAGGGTATGTTGCCAGGAAGGATTAGTCCTTAGAGAAAAACAAAATGCTTGGAAGGGTGGAGAATCAGCAAAGGAGAGAAAGACCTTGGTCAGATAGTTTGACACAAATAGTAGATAGACCAAGACAATGGGGACAAGTGTGTGAGAGACACCAAGATTAGCTCAAGATAGGGCACGGTTCAGAACTGCTTTTACTGAGTCACTATGAGATGTACTTGAAAATAATATATCTATTGGATCTCTGAAAGTCAGTCTAAATATCAAGATTATAAGGTCTGTGTTTTTCCTAATGACCTTCTCTTTTAAAACAATCAATAGCATAATATTTTCCATGCAGTTAATCACAAAGCAATACATTACACAAACACATGCACAAAAAGCTACTATGTTACAACTCTAAGCTATTTCTGACAGTTCAAACTATATTTCAATTACTAGAAATCATCTATATCAAAGTAATATTGTGAAAATTTGTTCTTGAACAAGGTGCAGCCTGATCTTTAGACATGGTATTCACTATCTTAACAAGTTACAACATCTGTTTCTGGTTTTTCAGTAAAACATGTTAAGATTTGCTCATTATCTCATGGAAATTTTACTAAATAGATTGGTACTGTTTTGAACAAGCCTTGTATTCCCCCTTAAGAATTTGGTGAATCCACTCCAAATACATATAAAAATTTAGACAGTAATGTTAACCAGCAGTGACTTGTTGCCTTCAGTTTCATACATTTGGCCAAAAGATTGAGATTCTTTGTGGAAGTCTTAACCAATCTGTATTAGCTTGGACTTTAAAACCCAAAATTACAAACTTACAAGATAGCAGGCTCAAAAAATGTTCTCAAAAACAACAAACACAAAGAAATTGAATTAAGTTTCGACCCAGAAGAAAGAAAGAAAAACCCCTCATGGCATTGTCACCACTAGAGGATAGACAAAAATTTTGTAAAAGACAGGATCAAAACCCTAGTCATAAATATTGCCACCATTCCATAAGACTGAGCTATTCCACTACTTGGAATGTACCTTGAGAATATAAGAACTGAGGCACAAACTGAGATTTGTACACCAGTGTTCATAGCAGCATTATTCACCATCACAAGAACATGGAAACAGCCCAAATGTCCACCCACAAACATGGATTGAGACATTATGGTACATTCACACAATGGAATACTATGTAGCACACAGGAGAATTAACTTTGTAAATTATTAACTAACTTGGGAGGGACTGGAGAGCATTATGCTGAGTGAACTAACTCAGTCCCACAAGGAGAAATATTATATAAGACCGTTATTGTAGAAGGAGTATAAAGATCCAGGATGGGTGGAAGAGGCTAGAAGCAGAGGGATGTGGATGCACAGGGGGAAGTGGAGATTAATCATTGTTTTGTACAATTTTATGGGGTGGTGATGAGGGAAACTGAAAGAATTTATTCAAATCTGTATTAGAATTTTGTAAGTAAAGTAGTGGAAAAAAGTCAATTTGGGGAGGGAGAAGAGTGGGAGGAGGGTAAAATGTGCAACAATGAATTAATGAAAATCTAACTTTTCTGTAAACTTTTGTTAAAACGACAATTTTAAAAGTATTTAAAAAAATTTAAAAAAAATATTGCCACCAGCAGGGTCTCAAAAGATAAAAACCCCAGCAAGCCTCAGGTGATGGAGATGGAGAGAAAATAGCATAGAAAGAGGGGAAAAAAATATAGTCCAGAGTTAAGCATATTTAAGTTTCTTAAACTTTATAAGTCTACAAACAAAACATACTCATAAAAGTGCTAAATAATCTGTGGGTATATATAAAAGTTGTATCATTAAAGTTGATTTTAAGAGAAAAATTATAAACTAGCTCTAGTTTGCCTCTCTGAAGAGAAAAGATGTTTGTACTATAAAGGTGTGTTGCCTTTCTAGCCTAATAGATTATTTTACACATGTGTTGCTGTTTGTTCACTGGCAACTTAACAGCGACACCCTGATGGGGGTAAGCATGATGGAGACACACCACTCTGGGAGAGGATCAGAGAGTCAATCCAGCTCAATTTTAATGGGACTGCAGTGCACTTGTATACAAGCATGTAAACAGAAAGAACAGATAGGGTAGGCTTACAGACGTGGAACATGCAGATTGGTTAGGAGACCCTCAGCCTTGTGTGGACCACTCCAGCTCAACAGATGCAGCAGCCAACTTCCCAAGTGGTGAGTTTTCTCAAACTAGTATGGCCAAACACAGGAGAGCTTTCTCTATCCTGTATTAAAGGCTGTTGGGAGGCTTGCACTTACCTGGAGCTTAGGCGATCTATCCTGGACAGAGACCCTCTCTTCCTTCCCAGTATTCCCCAACACACATTAAAACTCTATTAGGCACTTGGAAGTCAAAGAACTTAGAAAAATCCTGTATTTAGGGAGTTTGGAAAAAGGAAAAGAAGTCAAGAAATTGGTTACCATACAAAACAATCCATGATACTCTAGTAGAAGCATAAGAGATAAAATAGCTTCCTGGAGGGAAATATAACCCATTCTGAAGTGGTCAGTAGTGCTTCCTAGACAAAATTTCATCGAATTGACCCCTATTCACAAGCTTTCTTTTCTGGAAAGCAAGATTAAATAATCAGTTCTGATAATGGGGATCAATTTTGATAATAGGTGTCACTAGTTAGAGAATATGTCTGGAAAAATGAAGAGTCTCAAAATTGGGAAGTTTGGAGCTTGTGAAAAATTATATTTCACTCATCACAAGAGGGCAGACCTTGCTTCTTCTTCTGGTGAATCTGGAATTTATTGCAAATTCTCCAAATAAGATCCTCCACCACATACTACAAGTAGGTCTGGTGACATGGTGGATTATTTGTCAGGCTGCTAACTGAAAGGACAATGGTGAATCCTAGCTTTTCTCTGTTCAGTTTTACACTCTTTGTTTTTACTCCTAGGTCCTTGATCCACCTTGAGCTGATTTTTGTGTATGTTGTGTGGTGTGAGTTTTTCTTGAGTTTCCTGCAAATGGCTTTCCAATTTTACCAAAACCATTTGGTAAAGAGGTTATCATTTTCCCACTTACCTGATTTTATCACCTTGTCAAAAATCAATTAACAATAGATAGGCAAACTGATTTCTGGGTTCTCAATTCTATTCCATTCACTAACGTGATAACATAGTAGGATTTGAGAACAGAGAATGTGATGCCTCTTACCTTGTTTCTCTTTTTTCAGTAAGGAAGAAAATGTACAGCAATGAAAATCCAGTAAAATGGTGCAATCACTATGGAAGACAGTAAGGAGCTTTCTCAAAAAGTTGGAAATAGAAATGTCATTTGACTCAGCAATTCCACTACTGGGAATATACCCTAAAGAAACAAGAACTGTCACCCAAACAGAAATATGCACACCCATGTTTATTGCAGCATTACTTAAAATAGCGAAGAGGTGGAAGCAACTCAAGTGCCCAACAACAAACAAATGGATATAAAAACTATGATATACACCCAAGCAGATATGTGCACACCCATGTTTATTGCTGCCTTGTTCACAATAGCAAAGAGTTGGAAAAAGTCCAAGTGTGTGTTATATTCACACAATTAAATCTCATGCAGCACTGAAAAACCAAGAACTCATGAAATATTATACAAAATGGGTGACCCTGGAGGGCATTATGCTGAGTGAAATATCTCAGTCACAAAAAGACAAATATTATATAATGCCACTGTTATAGAACAGGACTGATATGGGGGTTGGGGAAAACTAATAAAAGAGAGAATAAATAATGTACACGACATTGAAACTGATAAGGGAAAGAGCTGTATAAAAGGGAGATATGATTAGGTATTATTGGCATGACAAAAATCCAGAATCAGAGTTGCATAGCAAAGTGATTCTGGGCAGAGAGAGGACTGTATAACAAAGAAAGAACTTTATCCCAAAGAAAAAAGTGAACTGAGGGGCGGGGCGGGTAGGGTGGGGGACAGCAACAGGGAGGAAAATGTGCAACGATGAATGAATGGAAATCCAAATTCTTTATAAACTTTCATTAAAATATAAAAAAATTAAAAACTCACTATGGTATATTCTCTCAATGGAATACTACACAGCACTGTAAAACAAGAAACTTATAAAATATTACACAACATGGGTAACCCTGAAGGACACTATGCTAAGTGAAATATCTAAGTCACAAAATGAAAAATACTGCATAATGCCTCAATTATGAAGCAGACTGACATATTGATTGGGAAGAAACAAAAGATAAATAATGATTACTGCATTGGAACAGGCTAAGGAAAGAACAATTTAAAAGGAATATATAATAAGGTATTATTGTACGACAACAGCCCAGAATAAGAAATGCATAGCAGAGTGGACTGGGTGGGAGAGGGAGAAAATTATACAATAATGAATGATTTTTTAAAAAATGTAAACTAGGGTAGGGGGTAAGGAAGAAAATGTGCAAGAATGAATGAATGAATGAATGAAAATCCAACTTTTCCGTAAACTTTCATTAAATCAAAATTAAAAAAGAAAATAAAACTTTTCTGTAAACTTTAGTTAAAATGACAAAAAATGAGATTTTTTTTTTTTAAGAGGACAATAGTTCAAAACTTTCAGCTGCTCTGAGAGAGAAGAATGGGGAGTCTATTAAAGGATGGGTCCTATTCAAATTTATAGCCTCAGAAACCCAGTGAAGTAGTTTTACTCTGTCCTGTAGGATCACTGGGAGTCAGAATCTATATTACGGGCAGTGATAGTTGAGTTACTCCAGATTGCCACTGTAGACCAACAACCAGATGGATTGACAAAGTGACTGTAGCAATAGGCTGAAGTCTGTCAGAAATTATGAGGATGGCTCAGGATAAAAAAGACTTCTGCTGTGTTGCTCATAGGATTACTATGATTTTTCCTCCACCACCAAACCACAACAATAGCATGTTCACATAGTCTTCCAAGTATTGCATGAGATACTGGGAAGTTAGTAGGCTGAGGAAATTGGGATGTTACTGATCTTTTCCTTTAACTGTCACACCTTTCTCTAAATCATCTCCTCTTTCTCTTTTCTAAAGAGTGAACATTTTGGTTGCACCCACAGCAATTATCTTATCAATACAAGTAAAAAGCCAATGAATTTCGGGAATGTTAATTTTATAGTTAAGCCTTTGGTGAGCTGTGTGGACATTGTTTGTCACTCAAGAAAAAAACAAATGTCTTTTTTTTTCTGCTTTTAAGGTTTTCATTAACTTATTTTGATTTAAATAAATAATGCAATTCAGTTATATTGTTTACATTCACAAAGGTGTATCCTCACTTCTTCTCTGATTTATTCCACCACCATTAACAGACTCACTGGCCCTCAAGCATATCTAATTTTTCAGAAGCTGTTTGTTCTCTTACAGATAAATATTTAAATGAACTTAATGTTCAAGAGAAACATACGGTACTAATTATGGTAAACTGCTGTTTGGTTAAAAGCAGATTTCAAGGAAAGTTTTTATTTTAATTTTAAGGATTATAGATTACCTTTGGGCAATAGTGTGTGTGTGTGTGTGTGTGTGTGTGTGTGTGTGTGTGTGTCCACCTAGGCTCAATAGTTTCAGAAATTCTGGATTCCACTGAAAATTTGAAGTCTAAACATTCAGTAAATGCTACCATTAATACATTAATGGTGGGACATTTCCTCCTCAGTATTCTGACTTTCTTTCTTCCTGTCTTAAGCCGGTGGATGGAGACCTATTGTTACATTTTACTGAAATATTTCAAATTTATGAAAGTACAGATTGTGTAATCTGGCTGCGTTTTACAAACAGAAATGTATTCACTTGTGGTTTAGGAAACTAGACGTCTGAATTAGAAGTGTTTTAGATGAAGACTTTCTCTCTATGTCAACTCAGAAGAATTTCTAGAAAAGCTGTTCATTGAAGGTCTCTAGGCTTCTGTCCTTAAGTTGTAAGGACAAAGTGTCATTACACTTTTCAACAAATAGACCTGGTTTTAAAGAATGTATTCCATTCCCAGGTATGGTATTAAGGTCTTTTTCTCTCTTTTCACTCTCCTCTCACTTTGTCTTTTGTAAGAAGAAAAGAGTTTCTGTACTCCCAGGGAAATTTCCCTTACATCAATTAAAGCTGTGAATTGATTAAAGAGTTTGCTTCCTACCCTTAATACTTTTACAACTAATTGGTTTGCTGGATCACAGGAAATCCAGTTAACTCTCATATGATATAATTACACACAAACCAAAGAGAACCTTAATCTAGAACACTTAATCATGATTACTGAAAAAGCCTGTGTATAATAAAGAAGCAGCCATTCAAACACAAGAAGAAGACACAGCATGGTTTAAAATCAGAAAAGATGTGTATTATGTTTGAGAAAGTACATGCAAAGGTTTTGTCATCAGTATTAGAAGACTCTTCAGTAACCTGCACTATGCAGATTACAAAGCCTCACTTGCAGAAATTAATGATGGTTTTGTCCTTCTAAAGAACTCAACGTAAGACAATGGCTTAGCATAAAAATTGAGCCCAATACTGTATTAATTATTGCATTTGCAATGCCAATCGGTATGTAGTTACCTTAGCAACAGTTATCTCATTTTATAAGAGTTAATTGTATAGATTTCTCAAGATACTTTATAAGAGAAAGATGTTTGTGAAATGCAAACTACTCCATAAACTGTAAATTGAGTGGAGTTCTTAAACTGCAATAGTATTTGGACTCAAGACTGTAGCCCTTCTACAACCAGAACAGGAAAAAATAGATAAATGGGATCTTCTAAGAATCAAATCCCGATGCACATCCAAAAATTTATCCAACAGGGTCAAAAGGGAAGTCACAGATGGGGAAAAAATATGGTAATGACATGTTTGACAAGGGACTTATGTCTAGAATTTATAAAATACCCAAGCACCACAACAAGATAAAAATAGATAGCCCAACTGAAAAATGGGCACAGGATATGAACAGACACTTAACCAAAGAAGACATTCAAATGGCAAACAAATACATGAAAAAAGGTTCAAAACACCTAGCTCTAAGAGAGATGCAAATCAAAACAACTGTAAGATAACATCTCATCCCAGTAAGAATAACAAAATTAAACAGAACAAGCATCAAATGCTGGTGAGGTTGTGGAGAAACTGAAGCCCTTATTTACTGTTGGTGAGAGTGTAAAATGGTACAACCACTATGGAATGCTGTATCACACTTTCTCAAAAAGTTGCAAATGGAAATATCACTTGAGCCAGCCATTCCACTACTCGGAATTTACCGTAATGAAACCATAACTGCCACCTGAGCAGATATATGCACACCCATGTTTATCATGGCTTTATTCACAATGGCAAAGAGCTGGAAACAACCCAAGTGCCCATCAACAAACGAATGGATAGAGAAGCTGTGGTATATTCACACAATTGAATACTATGCAGCATTGAAAAACAAAGAACTCATGAAATATTACACAAAATGGATGACCCAGGAGGACATTATGCTGAGAGAAATATCTCAGTCACAAAAGAACTAATATTGCATAGGGCCATTGTTGTAAAATGAGACTGACATCAGGGTTAAGGGAAGACAGAAAAGGAAAGGAGGAATGATGTGTATTGCATTGAAACAGATGAGGGAGAGAATGGTTTAAAAGGGATATGTTGTTGTTGTTATGTGCTGTCAAGTCGCCTGCGACTCATAGCGACCCTATGTACAACAGCCCTAAACTCC
>NW_006400126.1:1554299-1565085 GCF_000299155.1 Elephantulus edwardii
TTATCCTGTCACTGACAATATTGTACTTCAAGATGGATCTAGCAATGACTTTTTTAACTATGAAAGCAACTCCATTTTTCCTCACCTTTTCATCTCCAGAGTAATATATCATATGGTCATCCGACTCAAATGGGTATTCTTGTCATTACAAAAGTCCAAAGTGAAGGCTGCCTAGTGGAGTGGACTTGGGGAGGGATTGCATAACAATGAAAGAGTTTTTCTTTTTCTTTTCAAGGAGAAGAGTAAATTGTGGGGGTTGGGGGGGCAGGGAGAAAAGTGCAACAATGAATGACTGGAAAACCTAAGTCTCTATAAACTTTCACTTAAATTAATTTAAAAAAGAGTGCAGCCTTATAGAAAGAAGAAAAAAAAAACCAACAAATTCTAATATACCCAATATTCTCTGCATTTAAAATCAGGACTTTTCAATATTCGACAAGAATTGAGATGAAAATGTTTTGTTTCTTTTACCTCTGAAATTGAAAATTAAATGGTAAACTGTTGTTGTTGTGGTGGTGTACCACTGAGTAAGAATACACCTGTAGCTGACCATCGAGCAAGTTTTCAGATGTAGTTAATCACACTGAAAGAGGCCCTTCTCCCTCAGAGCAGCTAGTGGCCTCTAGCTGTGGGCCTTCAGGATTGCAGTGCAGCTTCTTGCCATTAGACCATCAGAGCTCCCAATAGTAAATTACTTTCTTTAAACAGAATTATGAATACATCTTGCCAAATAGTCAAAGTCTGAAAACTAGTAAGAATCTTTGGAATTTTCACAATAGTTTCATGGTTCTTGACTTGTTTTGTTGATGCTGAAATTTAGATAGTAGATTTAAAAGATACATTTCTTCTAGGTCGGGGAATAGTGATCATCTAAGGAAGCCCAGTTGTCACATTCACTATTACACATCCTTGTCTGTATGCATCATATGCACAGTATCTAATGCATAATCAGTTGTCACAGGAAATGTATATAATCAACAGGCAGACAAACAGCACAGGGAAATGGGACACAGACTATCACATATTCTATCCAACAAAAAGATTATTAGCAGTCCTAATGGTTCATCTAAGTCTTTCTCTGTTTTCTTGTCTGAAATTTATTTTTCCCTTGTCAATTGTCATTTTTACATAATGCCGAACTGCAACCAATTCATAGCTGACCCTCCACAGGTTTTCAGAGGGAGTAAGTTGCAGTGCAGGACAGTCAGTATCCATCTTTCTCCTACAGAACAGCTGGTGAGTCTCAACAGGCAGTTCAACTCCTTCCAATAAGCTACCAGAGTCTCCTTGTCAATTATATACATTTTAAATTTCAACAGTACTTGAATTGCTTAAGTTTCTATTGAGTATAAATTTTGGGTACAGATACAGGTAACGTAGTTGTTATGTGACATTGAATTGCTTGCGACTCATAGCCACTCTATGTACAACAGCCCTAAACCTTGCTCTATCCCTTTCCAAACTTATTGCCTCTGACAAACTTATTCCCATTACCCCAGTGACGGAATCAATCCATCTCATTGAGGGTCTTCCTCTCCTGCGCTATTCCTCCACACTCCCAAGCATGACATCCCTCTTCAAGGACTGATCCTGCCTTGCAACATGTCCAAAGTATGTCTGACCTAGCTTCAGAATTCTTGCCTCCAAGGAAGCAACCTGTCTTCACCCTCTCCAGGACAAACTTGCTTGTTCTCCTAGCAGTCCATGGTATATTCAATACTCTTCTCCAGCACCAAATCTCAAAGGCATCAACTCTCCTTCTATCATCCCTAGTGATTGTCTAGCTCTCTGATGCAGAGAAATAATGATAAAGACCATGGCCTGTATCAGGCACACCTTAGTCTTCTGACTGACATCGTTACTCCTCAGTACCTTGGAGAGGTCTCTTGAAAGCAGACTCTCCGAATGCAATTTGTCTTTTAATTTCCTGGCTGATGGTACCAAGAGTGAAATATCTCAGTCGCAAAAGAACAAATATTGTATAGGGCCACTGTTGTAAAATGGGACTGACATGCACATCCATGTTTATAGCAGCTTTGTTCTCAATAGCAAAGAGTTGTAAACAACCTAAGTGCCCATCAACAAACGAATGGATAGAGAAGCTGTGGTACATTCGCACAATGGAATGTTACGCTGCATTGAAAAACAAGGAATTAATGAAATATTATTCAAAATGGGTGACCCTGAAGGACATTATCCTGAGTAAAATATTTCAGTGACAAAAGGACAAATACTGAAAATTGTCACTGTTGTAAAATGGGACTGACATCAGGGCTGGGTTAAGACTGAGAAAGATGGGATAAATTATGTATACTGCATTGAAACAGATGAGGGAGAGAACTGTTTAAAAGTGATATGTAATTAAGTATTATTGTCATGACAGGAGTTCAGAATGAAGGCTGCATAGTTCAGTAGACTTGGGGGGAGGGATTGTATAACAAAAAAGGGATTGTATTTTAAAAAAGAATTTTTTTTTTTACTTTTGAAAGAGAAAAGTGAACTGGAGGGGAAAGGTGGGCAGGGAGAAAAGTGCAACAATGTATGAATGGAAATCTAAAGTCTGTAAATTTTTATTAACGTTAATAATTAAAAAATCCAAGACTGACAGCTGGGTTGAGGGAAGACAGAAGGAGGGGAGGAATGATGAATACTGCATTGAAACAGATGAAGGAGAGAACTGTTTAAAAGGAATATATCATTGGGTATTGTCATGACAGGAGTCCACAATGAAGGCTGCACAGTGGTGTGCACTTGGTGGGGAGGGATTGCATAACAATTAAAGTTTTTCTTTTACTTTTCAAGGAGAAGAGTGAATTGAGGGGGAGGCGGTGGGCAGGGAGAAAAGTACAATAAATGACTTGAAACCCTAAGTCTCTGTAAACTTTCATTAAAACTAATTTTTAAAAAGAGTGTTGATTGTTGAGACAAGCAAACTGTAGCTGTCAACAGTCTCAATCTCTTCACCATATACCTTGAAGTTGCCAATTGTCCCAATGGGGAGAATTTTTGTTTTCTTGATGTTGAGCTTCAATCCAATTTGAAGGCTGCAGTCCTTGACCTACTACAGAAAATGCTTCAGGTCCTCCTTAGTTTCAGCAAGAAGGGTGTGTCATCTGCATAACACACTGTTGATGAGTCTACCTCCAAACCTGATGCCACATTTCTCCTCATACAGCCTAGCCGCCCAGATAATCTGTTCTGCATATAGATTGAAAAGATATGGAGATAGGACACATCCTTGACACACACCCTTCCCAATTTTGAATGATGCAATGTTTCCTTGCTCTGTTCTGACGATTGCCTCCTGGTCCAAGTATAAGTTTCACATAAGCACAAGTGTTCTGGGGTTCCCATTCTTCTCAAAGTCAGCCACAATAAGGATTCATTGAATTAAATGATTCTTTAGTTCATAAGCAATTAAAAATCTGGGGTTTTTCTTACAGAACTGTTATAACATTTCTCTCTTGAATCTTGCTTTCAATTAACTCCCTTATATGTGCATCATATATTATCTATCCACTTTTTTTCTGTTCTTCACCCCCAGCTCAATGAACCTTAATGTACCTTTCAAATCTACAAATTTATAAACAACACTCTTACTGAAGTGAGAATGTAAATGCTCAGTATCTATCTAGTATTGACTGTTGAGCACTTGAATCATATTTAGCATGACTAGGAAAACAAATAGATTTGTCCTGGAGAGGGTTAAACCGGGTGGCTCCTTGGAGGCAAGGATTCTGAGGCTCCGTCTAACTTACTTCGGACATGTAGTGAGGAGAGACCAGTCCTTGGAGAGGGACATCATGCTTGGGAGGGTGGAGGGACGGCACAGGAGAGGAAGGCCCTCTATGAGGTGGATTGATTCAGTGACTGGGATAATTGGGATGGGAGTGTCAGAGACAGTGCGATTGGCACAGGACAGAGCGGAGTTTAGGGCTGTTGTACATAGGGTTGCAATGAGTCGCAGGAGACTCGAAGGCACATAACAACAACAACAACAACAATTAACTAAATTATCAATTTTATTGCCTGTAAATTAATAATTAATTTCATTTCATATATTAAGAGAAGGATGGACAATCTCCTTCTATGCTATTAACTGCCTCTGAAAACCTGCTGGAGGGTCAACTATGGGTTCAGTTCCAGTTCAATGGTACACAATAACAAAAATATATCGTTACTTGACATGGCAGCTCTAAAGTATGAGTAAAAAGTGAACCAAATGTCAAATCAAATACTTTTGTGATCATAAACTGAACTCATATTCGTTGCCATGGAGTGAGAACCAACCAATTGCTCTTGAGTTGAAACCAGGTAATGACTGAAGTTTCAAAGCAGTTTGGTGGCTGTAAATCACGTAGGAGGAAACTGTCTATCTTTCTCTGATTAAGTAGCTAGTAGATTTGAATCACTCACATTCTTTACTAGTGCACTCTTTACTATGTTGTCAGCTCCTTTTAGAGATCATAAACTAAGTATAATTAAAGTGAAATTCACTCACTCGTTGCCTTTGAGTTGAAACTGACTCATAGCCAGACCTGACCCTGCAGTAGTTTTCAGAGGACATAAATCACACCAGAGAAGAGAGCTCTCTTTTTTTTTTTCTCCACAGAGCTGCTGGTATATTTTTAGACTGTCCAAGGGGCATTACCTTTGTGTTGGCACTGCAACTTCATGTGGACTATATAACCAGAGCTTTCTAATCAATAGGGAAAGCGAGTTTTAAAACTGAAGTAGTTTTTACCCTATGCATTCCCTAGAGTTTCTGTACAATAGATTGGCCTGTCTTTGCCCTACTCTGAATAAGTTGAAATTTACCTTGACTCTTAGATGACTTCAGGATAAATTTTTACAAATTCAGTTTACCCTAGAGTACATATCTCAAACAAAAAGAATCGTTCTTTCCCTCTTTCCTTTCATTTTTGTCTTTGCTTTTCTTTGGGTTTTATTTTTAGCTCTTTCAAGAATTACCTCAAGCCTTTAATTTCTGCAGTGGACACTGTTAATGTAGTAACTTGTAGATGTCTGTTCAGGTCAGACTATATCTTAATAATTAAGGTCCTGTTGTTACGTACCCTTGAGATGGAACTGACACACAGCTGACCTTCCAATGGGTTTTCAGAGTCAGTAAATCACATGGAGGAAATTGCCCATCTTTTCCCCATGGAACAGCTGGTGTATTCAAACCGTGTGCTGTTTAACTGCTTACCATTAAGCCACAGAGCTTCCTATTGTGTTGGTGCTTTGTATGTAGGAAATATGGTTTTTATCTAATGTTCTTACAGCAATGTTTCTTGTTTTATTTGTTTTCCCCAAAATACAAACTTCTTAAAAATACCCCTTTGTGAAAAACAATGTATTCAAACTTTGTAAATAAATCAGTATAAAATTTTCAAAAAATACTCTTTAAATCATCATTGTCTCTGTTGGTTCATTCATTAATTAGTTGGATGCATTTTTTTATTCTTGTTCATTTCTTATGAGTCATGTTTTTAATTTTTGAAATTTAATTTTGACACAGTATTCAATAATTAATACATAAATCAAGGATAAGTGATTAACCAAACAAAAAGAAGAGATTAAACCTTTATTGGATTAAAGATTTTTCATGATGTGACTGTTATTTCTACAGTCTCTTTTCTCTCTCCTCCAGATTTACAGCCTCAACAACCCACTGGAGGGATAAACTATGAGTGGCTCCAACTTAATGACAATGAATAAGATACTACGGAGTCTGCTTGAGATTAAAATGATTTCTTGTAAGTAAAATAACACTTGAATGGTGAAATGCAGCACAAATTGAAGTTAACAATCTCAATCTCTTGAAGCTGCCAATTGCCCCAGTGGTGAAAATCATTGTTTGTTTGATGTTGAGCTTTAATCTGTATCAAAGACTACACTCTTTGATAGCAAATGCCTCATGTTCTTTTCCATTTCGGCAAACAAGGTTGTATCAACTGCATAACACAGGTTGTTGATGAGTCTTTCCCATTTTCTTTACCACTCCCCTCAACCCATCAAATTGTGCTACCCTATGATTAACCCCCACCCCATTCCCTCTCATCCTCATCTCTTTACTTCCACCCTCCCCCACTTTAGGTCCTCATAGTCATTCTTGCACCTTATGGGACTGAGTTAGTTCACATTGCATTATGCTCTCCAGTCTCCAAGCTACATAGTAATTTATGAAATCATTGCTCCTGGGTGCTGCATAGTATTCCATCATGTTAATGTACCATAATTTCTCAATGTATTCTATTGTGATTGGACATTTGAGCTGTTTCTGGGTCTTTGTAATGGTGAATAATGCTGTTATAAACATTGTTGTACAAGTCTCCATTTGTGACTCAGTTCTCATTCTCTCATTTATTGGAATACCTGGATCATATGGAATTTCTATATTCAGCTATTTGAGGAAGCATTAAACTGTCTTCCAGAATGGTTGTACCATTTTACAATCTCATTAATAATGTTTAAGAGTTCCTATCTTGCCACCTCCTTTCCAACATTTATTATTTGCTCTCTTGTTAAACTTTGCCACTGCTACTGGAGTGAGATGGTATCTCACTGTGGTTTTAATTTGCGTCTCTTTCACTGCCTGTGATTTTAAGCACTTCTTCATGTGTCTATGGTCCATCTGAATATCTTCCTCTGTGAAAACTTTTCCATGTCTTCTGCCCATTTTGTAACTGGATCTCCAATCTTTTTCTTCTGGAGGCCCTTCAGGATTCTGTAAATTGTTTATGGGATCCTTGTCTGAAATTGTGTTGCAAATATTTTTTTTTCTCCTAGTCACTGTTTTCTTTTCACTTTTTTGAAAAATGTTTCTGATGAACACAGGGATTTAATCTTTAAAAGGTCTCATTCATCAGCTTTATCGTCTTCAGATTGCACATTTCTGGCTAACTGTGGCAGTGTTGTTTTTTATTTTTTACCCTAGACCAAGCCATCTAAGATTGATCTCAATTTGTCTCTTAGGAAGTTTATGATTTTGGGCTTTACTCCTAGGTCTCTGATCCACCTTGAGCTGATTTTTGTATATGGTGTGAGATATGGATCCTGTTTTAGCTTTCTGTAGATAGCAGTCCAGTTTTGCCAGCACCAGTTCCATTGTCTTTTGGTCATATGTTGTTGTTGTGTTGTTATGTGCCATTGAATCACTTGCAACTCATAGTGAGCACATGTACAAGAGTAAGTGCTGTTCTATCCTGTGCCAACCTCACCGTCTCAAACACATTCCCACCACCCCAATCACAGAATCGATCCATCCCATTGAGGGTCTTCTTCTTCTGCGCCATCCCTCCACTCTCCCAAACATTATGTTTCTCTCCAAGGACAAGTCCCTCCTTGCAACATGCCCAAAGTATGTCAGACTAAGCTTCAGAATCCTTGGCTCCAAGGAGCATTCTGGCTTCCCCCGCTCCAGGACAAACCTGTTTGTTCTCCTAGCAGTCCATGGTATATTCAGCACTCTTCAGCACCAGAGCTCTCAAAGGCATCAATCCTCTTTTTATCATCCCTATCCATTGTCCAACTCTCCGATGCATAGCACATAATTGCGATGACTATAGCCTGGATCATGTGCACCTTAGTACACCCTATTGTCATTGCTCTTCAGTTCTCTTCAAAGGTCCCTCACAGCTGACTTGCCCAATGCAATTAATCTCTTGATTTCCTGGCTGCTGTTACCAAGAGTGTTAACTGTGGAACCAAGGAAACTAAAACTGTTAGTTATCGCAGTCTCTTCACCATCTATATTGATGCTGCCAATTGGCCCAGTGGTGAGAATCTTTGTTTTCTTGATGTTAAGCTTCAATCCATATTGAAGGCTGCAATCTTTGACCTTTTGCAGCAAGCGCTTCAGGTCCTCCTCAGTTTCAACAAGCAGGGTTGTGTCATCCATATAACGCAGGTTGGTGATGGCTCTTCCATCAATCCTGATGCCACATTCCTCCTCTTAGAGCCCAGCGTCTCAGGTGATCTGTTCTGCATACAGATTGAAAAGGTATGGAGACAAAATATATCCCTGATGGACCCCCTTCTTCATTTTGAACCATCCAGTGTCTCCCTGCTCTGATCAGATGACTACCTCTTGGTCCAAGTATAGGTTTCACATTAGCACGATCAAATGTTCTGGGATTCCCATTCTTCTCAGAGTCAGCCATAGCTTGTTGTGATCTACACAGTCAAAAGCCTTTGCATACTCAATGAAGCACAGATAAACATTCCTCTGGTACTCCCTGCTTTCTGCCAAAATCCATCTAACATTAACTATAATATCCCTAGTACCATGACCTCTTCTGAATCCAGCCTGCACTTCTGGCATTTCTCTGTTGACATATTGCTCCAAATGTTTTTAGATCATTTTCAGCAGAATCTTGCTTCCATGTGATATTAATGATATTTTTTTTTAATTTCCACACTCTGTTGGGTCACCTTTTTTGGAATGGGAACAAATATTGATCTTTTCTAGTCAGCCAGCCAGCTGACACAACTTAGTGAGCACATCCAGGGTAGTGTGTGTTTGTTGAAATATTTTAATTGCTGTGTTGTCAACTTCTGGAGCTTTGTTTTTTTCCAGTTCCTTCAGAGCAACTTGAACTTCCTCCTTCATCCCCATAGGGTCTTGCTCATATGTTATTTCATTAAATTCTTCTGTGTCAGCCAATTCCTTCTGATACAGTGACTCTGTGTACTCCTTCCATCTTCTTTTGATACTTCCTGGATCATTTAACATTATATCCAAAATATCCTTAAGTATTGCCACCCATGGCTTGAATTTGTTTTTCAACTCCTTCAGCTTAAGAAATGCTGAGCGAGTTCAGCCCTTTTGATTTTCTGACTCCAGCTCTCTGCACATTTCATTATAGTATTTTGCTTTATGTCCCGAGCTGCCTTTTGAAATTTTCTGTTCAGCTCTTTGGCTTCTCAGTGCTCTAATGCAATACTCAGAGTCTCATCTGACATTCATCTTAGTCTTTTCTTCTTCTTCAGCATTTGTAATGATCTTTTGCATTCTTCATGGACAATTTTCTCCCAGAGCTCATTTGGTCTACGCTCATTGGTGCTCAAGGCAGATGGTTTTGAAATTTGAGTGGGACAGACTTAAGGTCAAATTTTGGTTCCCATGAACTTGATTTAATTTTCCTCAACTTCAGCTTGAACTTGCATATGAGTAGTTGGTGGTCTGTCCCACAATCAGCCCCCGGCCTGGTTTACACTGCTGATATAGAGCTTCTCCAGAAAGTCTTTACACAAACATAATTTATTTGATTCCTATGTATGCCATCAAGTGAGATCCATGCGGATAGCCTGCGTTTATGTTTCTAATAAAAGGTATTTGCAATGAATAAATCATTGAATGTGCAGAACTCTATCATTCTATCTCCAGGCCATTTCTCTCACTGAGCCCGTGTTTTTCAGCTACTGATCCTTCTTCCCTGTTCCCAACTTCTGCGTTCCAGTTGCCCATTTTTATCAATGCATCTTGATTGCATGTTTGTTCAATTTCTAACTGCAAATGTTGGTATAAATCTTCCATTTCCTCCTCTTTGGCTCTAGTTGTTGGTGCATATATTTGAATGATAGTGGTATTCACTGGACTTCCTTGTATGCGTATGGATATTATCATGTTCTTCACCACAATGTATTTCAGGATGGATTTAGAAATTACTTTTTTAATTATGAAGCCAACCCCATTTTTTCTCACCTTTTCATCCCTGGCATAGTAAATCAGATGATCATCTGATTTAAAATGTCCCATGCCAAGTCATCTCATTTTGCCAACACCTAGTACGTCAATATTTATGCGTTCCATTTCTTTCTTATTGATACCCAATTTTCCTACATTCATGCTTCTTACATTCCATGTTCCAGTCACTAGTGTAGGCTTACAGCTGTTCCTCCTTCTCTGCGTTTCCATTTCTAAGATCTCAGTCTCAATTGCCATGTCTGGTAGTTCAAGTGATAGTCTAATGTGCTCTATTATACATAGGGTTTTCGAAGGCCTGTCATTTCGGAAGTGGATGGCCAATCCTTCTTCCTAGTCTGTCTCAATATTGAGTCATTAAATTCTTCTGTGTTTTTAGAAAGGAAAAACCAGAAACTAAAAGGCTAAAAATGGCAGCAGAAGCAAAAGGTTTTCAATAAAACAGACAAAGCAGAAACCCACAGTCCTTTTGTACCTATTAGGATTTACACGGATCCTCTCATCAAGGTACTCCTGATAATGCAGTTGTGTCAAGCCTGTCCCCTGGCTTGCGCTTCTCAATCTGGCATGATCCCGGCAGATGCACCTCGGCCATGATTCTTCTGAGAAGGGAGAGACTCGCCCTGACCACCAGTCCACTGTCAGCACAACCATCTCTCCACAGACAGCGTGGCTGGCTCCACACAGCACTGCCCACTCCTGCGCTCCCATCAGCTTCCCACTTCACCTCCCCAGTCTTGCTCAGGTTCTGCTTTTCATTTTAAAGCCCCACCTTAAACACTGAAAACAGGTGACCTCGTTGGGGGGGAGGTGTCAGCATTACTTCTGATGTTAAAGTGGCTTCCTTATTGAAAACATGAAACTGTGCATGGAACATTGGACATCCAGTCAGACACTAAAATGTACCTTAAAGATCCCTGACTCCTCAAATACTGAAGGATGGATTCTGATTATTAACTGGGGTTTTTCACACAGCACATAAAAACCTGCTGAAGGGCACTTTGACAAAACCAAATGCTTGTCCACCGTATATACTTCTAAAAGTATCTCTTCACCCAGAGCCTTCAAAAGTCATCA
>NW_006400126.1:1565580-1568608 GCF_000299155.1 Elephantulus edwardii
TTCCGCATCAGGTTTTAGAAATGGAGTAAAGATTAACTAAAAGCTCATCAAATTTGAAATTGTACTGAGCAGTATTGAACATTAGTCTATCCCAGTGAAACAGGTTAAATTATATAGTACCAGCAAATTTGCTACCTTTTTTTTTAACAGTAGGTTGTACACATCTCAGTATAATAAATGTTTTTCAATTGTTTTGCAAAAAAAAAAATTCTTCTGTGTCATTCAATTATTTTGTTGTAGGACTCCATGTACTCCTTCCATCTTCTTTTAATGCCTCCTGGGTCAGTCAACATTCTGACCTTAGCACCCTTAAGTGTTGCAACTCAAGGCTTAGACTTGTTCTTCAGTTCCTTCAACTTAAATAATACCTAGCAAGTTTGTTCCTTTTGATTTTCCAATTCCTTTTTGTTTTGTTTTGTTTTGCACATTTCATTATAATACTTTGATTTGTCTTCCTGAGCTGCCCTGTGGAATCTTCTGCTCAGCTCCTTAACTTCTTGATTTTCCTTTGCATTGGCTTCTCTGTACTTTTATGGAATATTTATAGTATCTTATGACAGAAATCTTGGTCTTTCTTCCTCCTTGATCTTTGTAATGTCTTTTTACATTCTTCATGGATGATATCCTTGATATCTTTTCACAGCTCATCTGATATTCACTCATGATATTGAAGGCTTGAAACCTGTTCCTGAGATTGTCATGAAATTCTAGTAGGATATTCTTGAGGTCAAACTCTTGTTCTTGTGGATTGGATTTTATTTTCTTTAGCATCAATTTGAATTTATATATAACTAGTTAATTATCTGTTCCACAATAAGTACCTGGATGACATTTTGTATTTTTTATAACTATTTTATTTATGTTATATTTTCTTCCAAAGCATCTCTGAGGTCTAGTCTTAAGGAATTGTGCTGCTAACTCAAAGGCTACACTTCTGTTGTTGTGTTGTTGACCCCCACCACTAGAAGTTTAATAGTCAATCGGCACAGACCCATTGAAAGCCTCAAACTGCTGATCAAATCCTTTCTTTTCTGGACTTAATCAGTTTCCTTAGACTTTGAATTACCAACTCCTTACTTTACTGAATTCCTCTAAAAATTTCCACCTATTCACTTATGAAAAACAAAGTATTGCTGTCAGCATTTTAGCTCAGCCCCTTAGACCTATCTTTACCCCCATTGCATACCTCTCTAGGCACCTTGATATCATGACCCGGGGTGACAATCCTGCTTATGAGCTCTAGCAGCCACAGCTCTTCTCACTAAAGAAGCACTGAAACTTACCCTGAGAAGCTCCATGCAGGTCTTCTCAAACCATAAGATTTGAAATATGCCTTCACATAATTTTCTATCCTTACTTCTGGGAAGATACATGCACTCTACCCACTTTTCCCTGAAAACCCTGATATCTCTCTCTCTCAATCACCGTCCTTTAATCCAGCCACCCTACTGGCTCTTTACTTCCACCTCTATCTGACCAACCCATCCCAAATCCAGACCATACTCTGCTTGTAGACAATAGCTCTTATATGACCTCTGAAGGTTATCATCAGGTAGCCTATGCTATAGTATCTATAAACAAGGTGTGGAAAGTAGGAAAACTTCCTGAGGGCATAATCTCACCAAAAAAAAACCCCAACCTATTGAAATCACTACATTTAGCTAGAGGCCTCACTGTCAACATTTACACAGATTCTAAATATACCTTTTTAATCGCTCATTGCCACGCTTCTATCTGGCATGAGCAAGGCTTAATGACAACAACAACAACAACAGACCACCTCCATCCTGTCTTTCACCATTCCAGATCTCCATCAAAACTATACTATGAAAGAAAAGTAGTCTCTTTCAAAATAAAGGCCACCTAACTCTCAATGGATGGATTATGGTAGAAGGCAAAACAGATTCACCTCAAGAACAAAAGGCAAAATTGTAACACAGGTGCATCAGTCTCTATAGGAGAGGCCCTACTCCAGCAAATCATCCCCAGATTTGGCCTACCTACTTCTATACAATCAGACAATGATCCTAGCTTTGTCTCCAGAGTCATCCAGCAAGTATCCTCTAGTTTAAGTGTCTGCTGGAAGCTGTACATACCATATTGCCCCCATTCTTCTGGCAAAGTAGAACACATAAATCAATTCATTAAGTCCCATCTTACTAAACTGTCAAGTTACACAAGTCTTGAATTGACTTACTTCCTATTGCCTTAGCCCATATCTGAGCAACAGCCGGTTCACTGTCCTTTCTGAGCCCCTTTGAACTAATGTATGGCTGACTGATTTTGCTGAACCATAACTTACCCACTGAACCCCCTCTTTTATCATCATAGCTTACCCCTCCCTCCTTAGATAATTAATCTAGAAATATGCAGATCCTCATCTGAAAGTTTAGACCAACCCACAGAAGTCACTCTAGGAGCTGTCATTCTCATCAGGCTGCATACACCCAACCCTCTCCAACCACAGTAAGACAGACTTTATACAGCCGTTCTCATTACCCCCACAGCTGTGTGCCCCATTGGCACCACCTTTCTAAGGTCAAACATGATCTCTGCACTGAGCGAGTTTCTTATACCTCTTAGATAATGGATCCCACCATCTTCACTCAGCAAGTAATATATGTTGGAGAGGAGGTGGTGAGAAAGAAACTCTTATACATTATTGGTGGGATTGTAAAATGGTGCAATTATTCTGGAAGGCAGTTTGGCACATCCTCAAAAAGCTGAATATAGAAATCCCATATGACTCAGCTATTCCATTACTTGGAATATACCCTGAGAATATGAGAACTGAGGCACAAACTGAGATTTGTTCACCATACTTTATAACAGCATTATTCACCATGACAAGAATATAGAAACAGCCCAAATGCCCAACCACAAACGAATTGATTAAGAAATTATGGTTGTTGTTTGTTGTTATGTGCCATCGAGTCGTTTCCGACTCATAGCGACCCTATGCACAACAGCTCTAAACCCTGCTCTATCCTGCGCCAACAGCACCACCTCTGACACACCCATCCCGATT
>NW_006400126.1:1575072-1576423 GCF_000299155.1 Elephantulus edwardii
TGTAGATGTTCATTGAAATGAAAAATAAACAAACTAAATTAAATAAATAAATTAAAAAAAACCATTTCTAGCCTGAATTCTTCCTTTTCTAAGACCAATAGTAATTATAAGCATATTGTTACTAATTTCTCCATGTCTCCTTAAGTTCTTACATCACAGGATCAAGGATATGACCAAGTTAATTCTCCCCTGGCCACTGATCCTAAAACAACTCACTCTGACCTCTGGGCCCTCAGATCTTCACCCTTGTTCAGCAGAGAGTAACCAAAATAAAGATATGCTGCCTTGTCTTTTTCACTAAAGATGCTGGGATGTTAAGTCTGGACAGGAGGGCCAAGGGGGAGAATGATGAATTCAAAGAATACACAAATCAACTAGAAGAGTGGACAGCCCTGCCCACCTAGCAGAACTAACACAATGGAATATCCCTTCCTAAAAATTCTGTCGTAAAAACTCTCTCTAATAAGTTCACTGTGTGACTTCCCCATTCTGCATCCTCAGAATGGGGAACCTCACCCAAGAGCTCCCATACCCCTTTTAATAAAGTTGCTTTAAGCATTCTCTCATTCTGTCTATGCTGATAAATTTAGAAACCTAGAGGAAATGGGCAAATTCTTTGAAACTCCTGCCCTACCCAAACTGTCAAGGATTAGTGTAGAACACTTGAACAGACCCATGGCAGAAGAAAAAAATTTAATAGGTCATAAAAAGATTTCCCCAAAAGTTCTGGACCAGATGGCTTCAGAGATTAATTCTATCAAACACTCTGAGAAGATCTATAACCAATTCTACATAAAGATTTTGATAATGTAATAAAAGAACTAATACTCCCAGATATATTCTATGAAGCAAGTATAATCCTAACACCATAACCAGTCAAAGACATAACCAAGAAAGAAAACTACAGACTAATGTCTCTCATGAATAGAGATGCAAAAATCCTTAACATAATCCTGGCCAATAGAATACAAAATAACATTAAAAAAATTATTTCATCACAACCAAGTGGGATTCATAGCAAGTATGCGAGGATGGCTCCACATAAGAAAAACAACATAATTCACCGCAATAACAAAGCAAATAACAAGAACCATATGAACTTTGCAATTGATGCAGAAAGTTGTTGTTGTTATATGCCATCGAGTCACTTGCGACTCATAGCGAGCCTATGTACAAGAACCCTAGACTCTGCTCTGTCCTATACCAATCACACTGTCTCTGACACTCCCATCCTGATTACCCCAGTCACTGAATCAATCCACCTCATAGAGGGCTTTCCCTTCCTGCACTGTCCCTCTACCCTACCAAGCATGATGTCCTTCTCCAAAGACCTGTCCCTCCTTACAATATG
>NW_006400126.1:1576774-1577690 GCF_000299155.1 Elephantulus edwardii
GGTGCCAGAGTGTTGACTGTGGGGCCAAGCAAACTAAAGCTGTGAACAATCTCAATCTCTTCGCCATCCATCCTGATGCTGCCAATTGTTCCAGTGGTGAGAATCTTTGTCTTCTTGACATTGACCCTCAATCCTTATTGGAGGCTGCAGTCCTTGACCCTCTGCAGGCACTTCAGGTCCTCCTCAGGTTCAGCAAGGAGTGTTGGGTCAACTGCATAACGCAGATTGTTGATAGATTGTTCACCACTTGATAAAATCCAATCCCCTTTTCTGATAAAGACACTCAGCAAAATTGGAAGAGAAGGGAATTTCCTCAACATAATGAAAAGTATCTATGCAAAAATCAAATGCCAATATCTTTCTCAATGGAGAAAAACTAAAAGCATCTTTCTTTCCTGACAAGGATGTCCACAATCACACTTCTGTTCATTGTTTTACGGGAAGTACTTCCTAGGGTAATGTGACAAGAGAAAAAAGTAAAGGGCACCTAGATTGGCAAAGAGATAGTTAAAAATTTGTTATATGCAGATTATATTATATTGTATACAGAAACACGGGAACCAAAATATGACTTTGAGTTTATCTCACCTGAATTTCAGAACCATCTCAGGAACAGGCTTGAGGCCTTGAACACTAATGAGCGAAGACCAAATGAGCTGTGGGAGGATGTCAAGGATATCATCCAGGAAGAGTGCAGACAGCCATTTCAAAGACAGAGGAGGAAAAAAAGACCAAAATTAATGTCAGAAGAAACTGAATAATGCATTGGAGTGCGGGAAAGCCAAAGCAGAAGGAAGAATTCAAGACACTAAAGCGCTGAATAGAAGATTCCAAAAGGCAGCATGGAATGACAAAGCAAAATATTACAATGAAATGTGTAAGGAGCTGGAATCAGAAAATCAAAAGGGCTGAACTC
>NW_006400126.1:1578928-1591108 GCF_000299155.1 Elephantulus edwardii
GACTAGGGAGGATAGAAGGAGAATTGATGCCTTTGAGCTGTGGTGCTGGAGAAGAGTATTGAGTGTACCATGAACTGCCAAGAAAACAAACAGATTCATCCTGAAGAGAGTTAAACTGGCCTGCTCCTTGGCGGCAAGGGTTCTGAGGCTTCCTCTGACATACTTGCTTGGGAGGGTGGAGGGACAGCGCTGGAGGGGAAGACGCTCTATGAGGTGGATTGATTCAGTGACTGGGGTAATCGGGATGGGTGTATTGGAGACAGTGCGAATGGCACTGGACAGAGCATAGTTTAGGGCTGTTGTACATAGGGTCGCTATGAGTCACAAGTGACTCGATCGCATATAACAACAACAACAACATACCGTGAGGAGGACCAGATGCCGTTACTGAAAGTCCAGTCTACACGCAGGTGTCTTTCTGGTTTAATAATTAAAGAGATACCTTTGTCCTGTGTCCTGCATGCAGGGTGGGAAACTTGAAGTCTTGCACGCAAACTCAAGCTGGTATCTCTTCCTGGTAAGAAAACATCTTGGTCTTCTCGGTCCCCTGACTCCTCTCACGTGAAAAACAACATCATAAGGAACAGATTGGGTACCCTCCCTTTCTCGATTGTTTCTGTACCTGCCTTTTATGATTCTATGAAATGTGAGAAATGAGATAATAGCAAATATTCCTATAAAGTGAAAGGACTCAGACCCTCAGTACTACAGTCTTGTATTGTCTTTTGTGTTGTGTGTCTTTCTTGCTGCAGTCTTGTATCATCTTCTGTGTGTGTTTGTCTCTTTTCATTCCATTTCTTCCAGGAAATCTATAAAGGTTTGCAACATACAGAAACAACAAAGACTCAACAAGAAAACTGTTGAAAATAGTGGACCAACTTATTAGTGTTTCAGGACACGGATCAATATCCAAAAACCAGTGGGCTTCTCTACAGTAATAAAGAAAAGACAAACACAGAAACTAAGAAACAATACGATTTACAACAGCCAACCACAAATTGTGGTACTTGAGGGTGAACTTAACTAGAGACACAAAAGACCTGTACAAAGAAAACTACAGAACATTTCTGAAAGACACAATAAAAGACCTAAATAATTAGAAAAATGTTCCCTATTAATGGATAAGAAGACTCAATATTGTGAAAATGACAATCCCACCAAAAGCAACATACATGATCGAAGTAATCCCAATTCAGATACCAAATTCATCTTTAAGGAAATTGGAAGGGATATTGTCAAGTTTATTTAGTGTAAAGAGACCCCAAATAAGAAAAGCATTTCTGAGAAACAAAAATGAAATGGGGACTTGGCAAAGTTTAGTAGAGCAGCAAGCAAGAAACGTTGAAGAGGATGTGGAGAGGTAGAAACTCTCATATAGTCTTGGGGGGATTGTAAAATAGTGCAACCACTCTGAAAAACATTTTGACGTTTCCTCAAAAAGTTGAACATAGGGAATGAATATGACCCAGCTATTCCATTAATAGGAATATATCCCAAGAAATTAAACTGAGACACAATTGGAGATTTATTACACCAGTGTTCATAGCAGCAATATTCACCATCACGAGAACATGGAAACAGACCAAATGTCTAACCACAATCCAACTGAATGGGTTGAGAAATTGTGGTATATTCACATAATGGAATAGTACGTAGCACTCAAGAGCAACAATTTCAAACTTGGGAATTACTAGGGAGAGCCTGGAGAGCATTATATTGAATGAATTAACATAGTCTTATAAGGACAAACTGTGCATAAAACTATTATTGTAAAAATAGAAGAATAGCTAGAAAAATACATATGGAAGCCCAATGAAGGGAGGGCTGAGGATGGTGGGATGGGAAATTACAGAGTTGCACACAATTTGGTAGGTAGATGGAGGTGGGGAAGAAAATGGGAAGAATTTGGGTGAAAAGGCAGGATAATGGTGATTAATTTTATAAAACATAGTACTTGAGAATGATTGTATGAAACACAATGTGAATGAAGAATATTGTGAAACACAATATACATGAACTTTGTAAGTAAATCAATAATAAAAAAAGGAAAAACACACACAGAAAGTGTCATCCTTTGATGAATTTAGAGATCTTTTGTAGCAGATGTCTCCAATGCAACAGCTAGGTTGTTTGATTTTTTTTTAAATTTTATTTTCATGAGTGTAGATTATATATCTAAATAAAATTAAAATATTAATAACTTCACTCTAGTCTTTGCTTCAACATCATGTTGGATGGGGAGAAGACTGAAACTCTCAACAGATTCATCTTGCTTGGATCCACAATTAACACCCTTGGTTACAGCATTCAAGAAATAAGGATACACACTGCACTGGGAAAATCTATAGTTATTAACTCTCCAAGTTATTGATAAGTAATGATGTACTGGGAGGACTAAGGTTTGCCTGATTCCGAGGTGGACAGTGAATATGGATAACAGAAGAAGAATTTATGCCTTTGAGCTGTGATGTTGGAGAAGAGCACTGAACACCCATTGGGCAGCTGAAAGAACAAACAGACATATTGGAGAGTGTGAAGTAGGAATGTTTTGGAAGCAAAAGTGATGAGACTTCACCTCACATACCTTGGGCATGTTGCTGTTGTTGTTGTTAAGTGTTGTTGAGTCGTAGACAATGCATAGCGACACTGTGAAAGACCTGAACCCTGTTGTAGAACTATCATCATTTCTCTAAGTTCATAAAGTTTCCAGAGGCAAGCTCTTTTGGAAGTGGATGCCACTCCTGCTTCTGAGCCTGTTTTAATCTGGGAGCTCCATCTAACACTGTCCACCATGGGTAACTATTATCACATTTGACACATCAGTGTCACAGTGTTTAACATCAAAGCAAAAACAAGTTATCTCTGTTCAGAAAATTGACAGAACAATGCTATACTACTTAGAAGAATGATTGACTGAAAACAGTTAAAACTAAGCCCAAGGGTCACAGGCCCAAGGGCACAACAGCCTTTTCAATACAGGGACAAATCCAATCAGCTCACACCCAACTGTGAACAAAACAAAAAGAAACAATAAAAAACCCAAAACAATAAACAAACAAATAGTCTGCACCCAAGCAGCAACCAAAATAAGAAAACAGATATCTTCCCAAACTGGATACCAGACCCAGTTGGTGACCAACTGCCTTTCTCAACACAAGGTTAAGTCCAATCAGCTCACACCCAATTTTGGAAAAAAAAAAAAAATACAAGCAACCAGCCTACATCCAAGCCTCAACCAAAACAAGAAAATAGACCTTTGTAGGATCCAGCTGCTGCACATATCTTCTCAAACTGGATGCCAGCCCCAAACTCGTGACCAACTGTCTTTTTAAACAGAAGGCCAAACCGATTCAGCTCTTAGAATATGCTATTCATTGGATAGAGATTTGATGCTAGGAAGGGTAGAGGGTCAGTGAAGGAGAGGAAGATCCTCAACCAGGTTGACTGACACAGTGACTGCTGCAATGGGCTCTGTGTATCAGGATGCGTGAGTGTGACAAAGGACAAAACAGGGTTCAGATCTTTTTTTCATATGGTCTTTATGAGTTGTACTCAACTTGAGAGCACCTAACAATAACAATAATAAATTCTTTGATTATTATGATATAAGTTCTTGGAATAGTTGTGAGGATGTATTTTTTTAAAAAGTATTAAATTACAGTCCATATTGAAGACTAGTTTTTTTAATCTTTATTAGTGTTTTAAATTATTTTTAGTTTCATTTATTAAGGTTGTGTCATCTACATAGTTAATTGTTTAGGATTAACAATCAGTTAACTATGTTAACTGACTATTAATGCATTTTAATCAAATTTTAGTACCATTACTTCATAATTATTTCTTTTATTATCTTCTCAATGTACAAATTTAATAGCCCAGAATCATTTAATCACTTCTAATTTATGACTGATATAGGGGGTATTAATAAGTTCAAGCTTATTCAAACTCATAGTATATAGCGCTAAAACTTTGACATTCTAGATTTCCATCATGCAAAACTGGTTAAAACATCTAATAAGCATTTGTTTGGTCCTCAGACTCATTTGTAACTTCTCTATAGTCACATAGATTACTTTAAAGAGTGTGTTTACTGGGAAAGGAAATACATCTTTCCTGAATTAACCTTCATGTTTTAGAACTGCAGATTCCTCAGCCATGTGTAAACTACATTTTACTAGTGACTGTAGGTAAATTACTCTTTTGAATGTACCCTTGAACTAGTAATAATAGTAGTATGTTAAATAGATTAATACCTAACCTAAGCATAAAAACCAATGACTATCCTTTGAAGAGTAGGTAGTTTTTGAGACAATTTTCTCTGATCTCACAGATCTGCAATAAAGTACTGTGGATATTGTAAAAACAAAACGAAACAAAAAACACCAAAACCCTCAATCTCTTCATCAATCATAGTGCTGTCCCATTTGTTTATGCCTATTATCACCTTATCTTTTCAAGTCCCCATAGAACATTTCCCATTCTTTTACCTCCCTTCCACTCACCAACTTCTGCTATCCAGGGATTCCCCTGCCCCTTCTCCCTGTCTCTCTCTTTTATTTTCCCTTTTGAACATTTGTACATATCTTGCTCACTTATCTTCATTTTTTTTCACAATTGTGGTCTTATTTCCTCATGTGACTGAGATATTTCACTCATCGTATACTTTCTATCTGCTCTCATGTTATATAGCATTTTACAAAATACTGCATAGTATTCCATTGTGTGAATGTACTATAATTTCTGAATGCATTGCTTTGTTGATAGGCATTGGGGCTGTTTCCATTTTCTTGTTATTGTGAATAACACTGCTATGAACATAGGTATGTATTATCGCTGTTATGTTGTTATTTGCAACTCATATATCTATTCATGTCTTAGTTCTTATTTGCTTGGGGTATATTCCTAGCAGTGGAATTATTGGCTCATACAGTATTTCTATGCTCAGCATTTTGAGGAAATGGCAAACTGCCTTCCAGAGTGGTGGTACTATTTTACAATCTCACCAGCTGTGCATAAGAGTTTCACTATCTCAGAATTCTCTCAAACATTTATTGTTTGCTATGTTGTTAAATTTTGCTACTGCTGCTGAGAAAAGATGGTATCTCATTGTTATTTTGATTTGCATCTCCATGATTGGTAATGATTTTTAGTATTTCCTCATGTTTGTTTGTTTGGGTTTGGTTTTTGGGTTTTTTTTAAGTCATCTCAATGGCCTCATTTTTAAAGAGTATTTTCATGTCTTTTGCCATTTTGTAATAGGTTTATCAGTCTTTTTCTTGTAGAATCCCTGTAGTAGTCTGTAAATTTTAGTTATGAGATGCCTGTCTCAAATGCTGTTATCAAATGTTGGGGGTTCCCCTCACCAGATCTGTGGGCATTTTTATGTACACAGGAATTTGATTTTAAGAAGTTCCCATTCACTGATTTTATCCCTCTTGATTGTGCACTTTTGGCTATGTTTACAAACCTATTTATGCTGTAAGCTAGGGCTTTTAAGTTTGCTCTCATTTTGTTTCTTAAGAACTCTATGATTTTGGGTCTGCAAATACTTAAAAAAAAACACCAAACCATAAACAGTGCCTATGTACATGGACTTCACCTATAGACTACACAAATCAGAACCAGACTGACTGTATCTCTGGAAAGAGATATTGGAAAAGTTCAATGTTACCAAAAGATGTCCAAGCTATTCTGAAGGCATTGGAAGAAAAAAAGTTCCCAGGAATTGATGGGATACCAACTGAGGAAGCAAATATAATGTTGGATGGATGTGCTCATCATTCTTTTCTGAAAATATGGAAGACAGTTAAGTTACCTGGCCAACTGACTGGGAGATCCATATTTGCCCCAATGAAAAAAAAAAAACAAACAACAAAGCAACACAAAATTATGATCTAATAGAATGTGAAAAGTATAGAATAATGTCATTAGTATCATAACCAATAATATACTGAATATTATTAAAAAAAACAACAACAACAAACAACTGGAACAGTTCATTGGCAGAGAATGCCCACAAATTTAAGTTCATTTCAGAAGAGGCTGGGCAAGACAGGTTCCATTGCTGATAGGGATCTTGGCTAAACCCAGAAAATGCCAGAAAGATTTTTTACTTGTGAATTATAAAAAATTATGGATAACATTGACAAAAATTGGGATTAGTGCTCAAGTAAAATGTACACACAGACAAAAATAACAGTTTATCCAAAAATTGTCCAAACAGAACAAAGAAACACTGCATGGTTTAAAATCAGGAAAAATATGCTTCCTTTCTCTGTATCTGTTACATCTGATTGCTCACCTAATAATTTGAGAAGATAGACTACATGTAGAAGAATGAAGCATCATTATTAGTGAAGAATCACTAACAACCTACATTATATAGATGACACATCCTTAACTGTATAGTGTTGAGCTTAAAGAAGAAGATCAAAGATTATAGTCTTCAATAATAACAAAAGAAAACAAAAGTCATCACCCTTGGACTAATAGGAATTATGATAAATGGAGGAAAAATTGAAGTTGTCAGGTATTTAAATTTACTTGGATCCACCATCAACATTGTGGTGACAGCAGTAAAGAGATCAAACGGCATGTTGCATTAGGGAAACCTGCTGTCAAGGGCCTCTATAAAGTGCAGAGAAGCAAAGGCGGCAGTTTAAATACTTGGGTAAGGTTTGCCTTATCTAAGCCATAATATTTTAAATAACTTTCTATGCATCTGAAATTTAGACAATAAAGATGACGAAAGAAGAATCGATATCTTTGAGTTGTGCTCTTGGTGAGGAATATAGAATATCCTGTGAACTGACAAAAGAACAAATCTGTCTTGGAAGAAATGCAAATGTATATTCCTGAGACAGAAGGATAGAGAAAATTAGTGTTCTATGTTGGACATGTTGTCAGTAGAGGTCAGTTCTTGGCAAAGAACATCATGCTAGGAAAGTGGAGGGGTCAGTAAAAGAGAGTAAAGACTCTTCAGGAGACGAATTGGTACAGTGATTGTATCTATATGGTTGACCATAAAAGAAGTCTTAAAAACAGAGCAGGATAAGGAAAGTTTCTGATCTGTTGTTCACAGGGTGGCTATAAGTTGAAGTTTGTGTTGACAGAGTATAACAATCACACTAATTATAAAATAAAAGAACAGGAAAACAGGAAATAATGAAAGACTTCATTAAAGAAAATAAAGAAAAGGAAAGACAGAAGAAAACAGATTTAAGTGTGAAAATGTTTAGAGAATCAATACAAAGGAAAATGTATTTATCAAGAGATATGAAAGTCTAAATTATCTGTGATTTTGTTTTCTTAGGACCTGTATTGCCAATGGCTTTTATATCCTGATATGATCACATGATTGTCTTTACTATATGTTGAGTTTTTTAGTAAAATAACATTTGATTACTAAGACAAATTAGCAATTTCCTTCTAAGTTACCTTCTCAAGACAATCCTCTGTCCTTTGAGATTGTCCATGCTCAAATTTCTATAACAACAACAATATTTTGTTTTATATCTTTTTGCTTTTGACCAGGAAAAGCATTCATTAAGAGATGACCATAAAATATTGCTGATTATCAATAATTCTTTAAAAAGAGAAGGATTTTATTTATCCTCATCATCTGTTAGTCAGTTTGTAGTATTTTTCTGGATTTTCTTGTGCTATGATGCTGGAAAATATGCCACTTGTAATACAAATACTGACATGGTGGACAAGTTTCAGCAGAGCTTAAAATAAGCTGGGAATCACTGGGAATCTATTTCCAAAAGTTAGCCAATGATAACAGAGGAGCTCAGAATATTGTTTGAGACTTAAATTTGCTTACTTTGGAGAAGTCATCAGAAGGACTTTATTGTAACGTGCTTGGTAAAGTGGAGCACCAATGAAGACAAAGGGAAACCATCATGAGATGAATTGACATAATGACCCTAACAATGGATGTAAACATAAAAACTAATGGGCGTATTTGGAGTAAAACTTGATAATAACCTTTCTTTCTGTAATAAATGACGTCTTATGAATTAGACCTGACTATTTATTATTCTGTTGTTTTGTATTATTGAGTCAGAACTGACCCATAGCTGATCCACTTTTTTGAAGCAATTAACAGCATGGGAATGGATTACCCATTTTCTCCCAAGGAGCAACTCATGGATTCAAACTGCATTGCTTTGTGTTAGCAGTTGACTTCTTACCACTAAGCCACCAGAGCCCTGTATTTATCTCTTTAGATTATGGTATAAAAAAAACACAGATAGTAAACTAGACTAGTATCTGACATATAATAATAGCCGTTTGATAAACTACAAATATAGACAGAGAAACAAATAACTAATTTTCAAGTAAAGGACAATTTGTGAGTGATCCCCAAAATAGAGACATTTCTATTTTACTTACAGGAAGTAAAACTGATGGTTTCAAGTATTAAGTACTGAAGTTGTTGTTGTTGTTGTTGTTGTTGTTGTTATGTGCCCTCAAGTTGCTTGCCACTCATAACGAGGCTATGTACAACAGCCCTAAATCCTGATGGACAGGAAAAAAAAATAACGGAGATTCTGTTCAACTTACTGGGCACTCTGGGATACAGGTGTGCAAATTACTTGCAGAAGACTCTATATTGCATAACATACACAGAAAATGTTAGTAAAAAATTTAAATGCTTTTGTGTGGTTTTAGGCTTGACATTTTTAACTTGACTTTCCTCACCAAATTTAGATATTGTAAGCCATTATAAAAATTTGGGGGAGTCACCAAGGTAATTAGAATTGTGAAATACTTTCCACTATAAGCTTTAATTTAGGGATACTTCAAATTTATGAAAATTGCTCTTTGGTTGAAATTTTCCATTTACTTTTTACCTAAAGGTGATTTCTTTCTTTGTTTTGGAAAATTTAATATTTAACTGCTGCCCAAGGGTTGTTGTTGTTGTTGTTATGTGCCTTCAAGTCACCTGCGACTCATAGCGACCCTATGTACAACAGCCCTAAACTCCGCTCTGTCCTGTGCCAATCGCACCGTCTCTGACACTCCCATCCCAATTATCCCAGTCACTGAATCAATCCACCTCATAGAGGGCCTTCCTCTCCTGCGCTGTCCCTCCACCCTCCCAAGCATGATGTCCCTCTCTAAGGACTGATCTCTCCTCACAACATGTCCAAAGTAAGTTAGACGGAGCCTCAGAATCCTTGCCTCCAAGGAGCCACCCGGTTTAACCCTCTCCAGGACAAATCTGTTTGTTTTCCTAGCAGTCCATGGTATTCTCAATACTCTTCTCCAGCACCACAGCTCAAAGGCATCAATTCTCCTTCTTTCCTCCTTGGTCATTGTCCAACTCTCTGATGCATAACAGGTGATTGCGAAGACCATGGCCTGTATCAGACACACCTTAGTCTCCAGAGAGACACCATTGCTCTTCAGCACTTTGGAGAGGTCCCTAACAGCAGACTTTCCCATGGCAATGCGCCTTTTAATTTCCTGGCTGCTGGTGCCAAGACTGTTGACTATGGAGCCAAGCAAACTAGAGCTGTGTACAATCTCAATCTCTTCACCATCCATCCTGATGCTGCCAATTGGTCCAGTGGTGACAATCTTTGTCTTCTTGACATTGAGCCTCAATCCATATTGGAGGCTGCAATCCTTGACACTCTGCAGCAGGCACTTCAGGTCCTCCTCAGTTTCAGCAAGCAGGGTTGTGTCATCCACATAACGCAGATTGTTGATAAATCGTTCACCAATCTTGACCCCACATTTCTCCTCATAGAGCCCAGCCTCCCGGATAATCTGTTCTGCATATAGGTTGAAAAGGTATGGAGATAGGGTGCATCCCTGGCGTACGCCCTTCCCAATTTTGAAACATGCAGTGTTCCCTTGCTCTGTTCTGACGACTGCCTCCTGGTCCAAGTATAAGTTTCGCATTAGAACGATCAAATGTTCTTGGATTCCCATTCTTCTCAGAGTCAGCCACAGTTTGTTATGATCTACACAGTCAAATGCCTTTGCATAGTCAATGAAACACAGATAGACATTCCTCTGGTATTCCCTGCTTTCAGCCAAGATCCATCTAACATCAGCTACAATATCTCTAGTACCATGACCCCTTCTGAAACCAGCCTGGACTTCTGGTAGTTCTCTGTTGATGTGCTGTTCCAGTCGTTTTTGGATAATCTTCAGTAAAATCTTGCTTGCATGTGAAATCAGTGAAATTGTTCTGTAGTTTCCACATTCGGTTGGGTCGCCTTTCTTTGGGATAGGAACAAATATCGATCTCTTCCAGTCAGTTGGCCAAGTGGTCGTTCTGCAGATTTCTTGGCACAACTTGGTGAGCACGTCCAGGGCAGCATCTGTTAACTGAAATATGTCAATTGGTATACCATCTATTCCTGGAGCCTTATTTTTTGCCATGTCCTTCAAAGCAGCCTGAACTTCTTCTTTCATCACCATAGGCTCTTGCTCATATGTTGTTTCATGAAATTCTTCTGTGTCTTCCAATTCTTTTCGATACAGTGACTCAGTATATTCCTTCCATCTTCTTTTAATACTTCCGGGATCATTTAACGTTCTGCCGAAAGCACATGGAAAAAAGAATTTCTATTTATTTTGGCAAATAAATTTTGAAAAAGATTCCAAATTATTTGAGTTGCTGGATTTTGAAGTTACATACATAGAATGTTAAGTAAGATATATTAAGGGATTTTAAAAGCAAGAATATTTTGAAAAAATTAATTTTTAATTTTTTTTAAATAATAATTCAGATCTTCGGGAAAATACATACAAAAATTTAAAGCAAAATTATTTTACCATTTGTTCTATACTTTGAGTCTAGAAAATATGAGAACCTGCTCTCAATATAATTTCCATAAGTCACATGAAGTAATGTTCCAAATCACTGGCAATATTAAAGAGATGTGTTAAGAGATGAATATTAAAATCACAATGAGATATCTCCTCCCAGCAGCAGTGGCAAAATTAACAAAGCAGCAAGCAATGAATGCTGGAGAGAATGTGGAGATATTGGAACTCTCATATACTGTTTGTGAGATTGTAAAATAGTACAACTGTTCTGGAAGGCAGTCTGACATTTCCTCAGAAAGCTAAACATAGAAATTCCATATGACCTAGCTATATCATTGCTAGGAATATACCCTATGGAAAATGCAGCTGAGACACAAACGGAGATTTGTACACTAAAGTTCATAGCAACATAATTCACAAGAGCAAGAAAATAGATGTAGCTCAAATGACCATCAACAAAAGAATGAGTTGAGAGTCTATGGGATATTCATACCATGAAATACTATGCAGTACTCAAGAGATATAATTTTTAAAAATACTTTATAACATAGAAAAGGCTGGAAAGCATTATGTTGCATGAACTAAATAAATCTCATAAAGACAAAAGTTGCATTATTGTACAAATGAGAGGTAATGGTCTTAATCCTCTCACAATTGTTGTTGTTGTTGTTTTTATGTGCCATCGAGTCGCTTGCTACTCATAGCGACCCTATGTACAACAGCCCTAAACTCTGCTCTGTCCTGTGCCAATCACACTGTCTCCAATACACCCATCCTGATTACCCCAGTTACTGAATCAATCCACCTCATAGAGGGTCTTCCCCTCCTGCGCCATCTCTCCACCCTACCAAGCATGATGTCCCCCTCAAAGGACCGGTCCCTCCTTATAACATGTCCAAAGTATGTTAGATGGAGCCTCAGAATCCCTGCCTCCAAGGAGCCACCTAGTTTAACACTTTCAAGGATAAATCTGTTTTCCTAGCAGTCCCCATTACCTTTAATACTCTTCTCCAGCACCACAGCTCAAAGGCACCAATTCTCCTTCTACCCTCCTTATGCATAACAAGTGATAGCAAAGACCATGGCCTGTATCAGATCCACCTTAGTCTCCAGAGGGACACCATTGCTCTTCAGTACTTTGGAGACGTCCCTAACAGCACACTTTCTCAACCCAATGAAAGGTGACCCAAAAGAGTGTGGAAACTATAGAACAATATCATTGATTTCACATGCAAGCAAAGTTCTACTGAAGATTATCCAAAAACAACTGGAACAGCACATCAGCAGAGAACTGCCAGAAGTCCAGACTGGGTTTAGAAGGGGTCGTGGTATGAGGGATATTGTAGCAAATGTTAAATGGATCTTAAGCAGGCAATACCAGAGGAATGT
>NW_006400126.1:1591508-1598289 GCF_000299155.1 Elephantulus edwardii
CAAGAAGACAAAGATTCTCACCACTGGACCAATTGGCAGCATCAGGATGGATGGTGAAGAGATTGAGATTGTTCACAGCTTTAGTTTACTTGGCTCCACAGTCAACACTCTCGGCACCAGCAGCCTGTCACAATACTGTTCCAAAATATAAATTTCCTTCAAGAATGCCCTGCAACATCTTTTATCTTTGAAGAGATGAGAGAGTTTGCTAAAGAATAAACTTCAGTGTGTAAAGGAAAAGGAAGCAGGAATTAAGTACAACTTTTGGATCCAGTTTTCTGTTCTGAAAAATGCCAATGGCCAAGCAATATACAGTAAATCTTCACTTAAACCTGGCAACCTGTATTCAGACTTATAACATCTTAAACTTTGAGATGTGGGATTTGTAAAAGGTATTCAAGTATGTTTTTAGTGTAAGAAAAACAAAATAAATGGGGAAAAAATCCTCAAAACTTAAAATAAAAGCAATCCATCACATCAACAAAACAAAGGACAAAATCCACATGATTATTTCAAGATACGCAGAAAAGTCTTTGACAAAATAAAATCCCCTTTCCTAATAAGAACACTTAATAAAATAGGCATAGAGGGAATTTCTTTAATATAATTAAGAACATATATTCTAAACTAATAGCCAATATCACTATTGATGGATAGAAATAAAAGTTATTCCCTTTAAAAAAATGAGACTAGGCAAGGATGCCCATTATTATCACTTCTATTCAAAACTGTATTTAAAGTCTTAGCGGGAGCAATAAGAAAGAAAAGAAAAGAAGGGGATTTCCAAATGGGTGAAGAGGTTAAACTATTCCTATATGGAGACAGTATGATAGTATACCTGTTGTTGTTTTGATGTACTTTTGAGTGAGAACCAACTTATAACTGATCTTCCCAGGCATTTTGAGAATTAGTTAATCATAGGGAAGGAGATTTCCCAGCTTTGTCCCACAGAGAAGTTAGTTGTCTTGTATTCGTTCCTCTGACTTGACAGCTCAACTTAGTATCACTAAGCCACCAGCTCTCCCTCGTGTACTTAGAAAACCCTAAAAACTTTTCAAAAATTTTTGGATCAATTCAGCAAAGCTACAGGATATGAGATCAATATAAAAAAAAATCAACCTAGTTTATCTATAGTATCAAAGAGAATAAAAAGGAAAGAACTCTTCTCTGCATTTCTCAAGTTGAGAGAACCAAAAAAACAAATTTAAGCCTCGATTTGCAATATTGAAAGATGTCCTGTACATATTAATCAGATTATGCCAAGAAATCTGGAGGGAAAACTACCTGGCCTACTGACTGGAAAAGATCCATATTTATTCACATTCCAAAAAAACGGTGGCCCAACAGAGTATGAAAATTATTGTACAATATCACTCATCTCACATGCAAGCAAAATCCTGTTTAAGATTTTACAGAAATGATGGGAACAGTACATTGACAGAGAACTACCAGAAATAAAAGCTGAGTTTAAAAGAGGTTGTGGCACTAGAGATATTATCACCAATGTCAGATGGATCTTGGCAGAGAAAAGAGTACCAGAGGGATATATATCTGTGTTTCATTGACAATGCAAAGGCATTTGACTGTTTGGATCACAACAAATTGTGGTTAACCTTGAGAAGAAAGGGAATCCCAGACACTTGATTGTGCTTATGTGAAACATATACTTGAACCAGGAAGGAGTCTTCAGAATAGTACAAGAAAACACTGCATGGTTCAAAATTAAGAAGGATCAAAAATGCATCCTGTCTCCATACCTTTTCAATCTACATGCAGAACAGATCTTTTGGGAGGCTGGACTTTATGAGGAGGAATGTGGCATCAGGATTGGAGATTCATCAACAATTTACGTTATACAGATGACACTACCTTGCATCCTGAAACAGAGGAAGACTTGAAGCACTTGCTGCAGAAGGGCAAGAACTGTAGTTTTCAATACATATTGAAGCTCAATATTAAGAAGACAAAGAATCTCACCACTGGGTGAATAGGCAGCACCATGATGAATGGAGAAGAGACTGAGGTTGTTAATAGTTACAGCTTATTCAGCTCTACAATCAACACTCTTGGGACCAACAGTCAGGAAATAAAAAGACAAATTGCATTATGAAAATCTGCTGCCAAAGACCTCTACAGAATACTGAAAAGCAACGATGTCAGTCTAGAGAATAAGGGGCATGTGACCCATGCCATTGTTTTCACAATTGCTTACTATGCATTAGGGAGCTGGACAATGACAAATGATGAAAAGAGAAAAATTGATGCCTTTTAATTGTGGTGCTTGGGAATAGTCTTGAACATACCATGAAACATACCATAACATGCCAAGAAAACAAATAGGTATCTCTTGGAGAGGGTGAATCCTAGTTTCTCCTTGGAGTCAAAATTTTGAAGCTTCGTCTCATATACTTTGGGCACATGGCCAGGGGAGACTGATCCTTGGAGAAGTACATCATGCTCGGAATGGTAGAGGGACAGTACAGGAAAGAAAGATCCTGAATGAGGTGGATTGATAAAGTAACTAGGGCAATGGGGGTAGGTGCCTTGGTGTTAGTGAGACTTGCTCAGGACAGGACATGCTTCTGAGCTGTTGTACTGTCACTATGAGTTGCAAGTGACTTGACGGCACATAACAACAATGGACAATATATTAAATGGCCCAGGAAGCATCAAAAGAAGATGGAGGGAATACACAGAGTCACTGTACCAAAAAGAACTGATTGATAGTGAAAAATTTCAGAACGTACCATAAAAGCAGGAAACTATGGTAATGATAGAGGAAGTTGAAGCTGCAATGAAAGCCTTGGCAAAATATAAGGCCCCAGAAATTTGTGTGATACCAAGTGATTTGTTTTAATTAACAGTTGCAGCCTTGGATGTGCTCACCAGTCCATGTCTTAAAATTGGGAGGACGGCTTTAGAACGGTTTAGAAGAGGTTCATATTTGTTTCCATTCCCAAAAAAAGCTGATACAACAGAATGTGGAAATTGTCGAACAATATCATAAATATCACATGCAAGCAAAATACTGACCAAGATAATTCAAAAATAGGTAGAATAGGAAACTAAACTAAAATAGAGAACTACCAGAAGCTCAAACCAGATTTAAAAGAGGCTATGGGCCTAGGGATATCATAGCCAACATCAGATAAATCCTGGCTAAAAGTAAAAACTACAGAAAGAATGTATATTTAGCTTTCTAAACTATTCAAAGGCTTTTGACTGTGTGGATGATAATAACTTATGACTAAAGAAGAATTGGAATCCCAGAACACGTAATTGTGTTCATGTGAAACCTATATTTAGAACAAGAGACTGCTGTGTGAACAAAGCAAGGGAATGCTATGTGTCTTAAAATTAGGAAAGGAATGTTTAAGGGTTTATACTCTCTCCATATCTATTCAATCTGTATGTTGAGCAAAATGTTCAAGAAGCAGGACTCTATGAAAAAGCATGTGGCATTAAGATTGGAGGAAGACTCATCAATAACCTGTGTTATGCAGATAACACAACTTTGCTTCCTGAAAGTGAGGAGGACATTAGGCACTGGTCTATCCTGTGCCAATCTCTCTGTCTCTGACACAACTATCTCCATTTCTACAGTCACTGAATCAATCCGTCTCATCCTCTCCTGTGCTGTCCCTCCATTCTCCCAAGCATGACCGTCCCTTTTCAAGGACTCATTCCTCCTTGCAATATGTCCAAAGAATGTCAGACAAAGATTCAGAATCCTTGCCTCCAAGGAGCAGCCTAGCGTCACCCTCTCCAGGACAAACCTGTTTGTCCTCTTAGCATTCCATGGTATATTCAATACACTTCTCCAACACCACAACTCAAAGGAATCAATCCTCCTATCATCTCTAGTCATTGTCCAGTTCTCTGATGCATAGTAAGTCATTGCAAAGACCATTGGCCTGTATCAGATGCACCTTAGTCTCCAGACTGACATCATTACTTTTCAGTATTTTAGAGAGGTCTCTTAACTGCAGATTTTCCAATTGCAATACACCTTTTAATTTCCTTGCTTCTGGTGCCAAGAGTGTTGATTGTGGAGCCAAGCAAACTAAAGTTGTGAACAATTTCAATCTCTTTACAATCCATCATGATGCTGCCTATTGGCCCAGTGGTAAGAATCTTTGTTTTCTTGATGTTGAGCCTCAATCCATATGGAAGGCTGCAGTCCCTGACCTTCTGCTGCAAGCACTTCAGGTCCTCCTCAGTTTCAGCAAACAGGGTTGTGTCATCTGTATAACACTATTGTTGATGAATCTTCCTCCAATCCTGATGTCACATATCTCTTCATAAAGCCCAGCTTTCCAGATTATCTGTTCTGCATAAAGATTGAAAAGCTATGGAGATAGGACAAATCCCTGGTGTACACCCTTCCCAATTCTGAACCATGTAGGGTTTGTTTGCTCTATTCTGATGACTGCCTCTTGGTTCAAGTATAGGTTTTGCATTAGCATAATCAAATGTCCTGGGATTCCCATTCTTCTCAGAGTTCTCAGAGTTAGCCACAGTTTGTTGTTATCCACGCAGTCAAACGCCTTTGCCTATTCAATGAAACACAGACATCCCTCTGGTACTCCTTACTTTCAGTGAAGATACATTTAACATTAGCCACAACGTCCTTAGTACCATGACCCCTTCTAAGCCCACCCTGCATTTCTGTTAGTTCTTTGTTGATGTGCTGTTCCAGTCATTTTTGGGATAATCTTCAGCAGAATCTTACTTGCATGTGATATTAATGATATTGTTCAATAATTTGCACACTAAGTAGGTCATGATAAATGGAAAAAAGTATGAAACTGTCAATAACTTCATCTTACTTAGACGCACAATTAACACCCTTGGTACCAGAAGGTGGAAAATCAGAAGACATATTACACAAGGAAAGTCTGCAGTTAGGGACCTCTTCAAATTCTTGAGGAGTAATGGTATCATTTAGAGGACTAAGGTGCATCTGATTTAGGCCTTGGTCTTTCAGAATACTCATTATGCATCTGAGAGCTGGACAATGAATGGAAATGAGAAAAGAAGAGCTGAGACCTTTGAGCTGTAATGTTGGAGGAGAGTGCTGAATATGTGGTGGATTGCCAAAAGAACAAGCAAATATGTCTTGGAGAAAGTGCAGCTAGAGTCCCCTTTGGAAGCAAAGACTATAAAAGTTCTCCTCACAAACGCAGCCAGAACCCAGCAAGGCCAGAACCCAGCACAGCCAGAACCCAGTGCAGCCAGAACCCAATGCAGCCAGAGAGCTGGAATTTGAACCACACACAGGGCAGTTGAGTCCCACCCAAAAGACACCAGCCAAGCCACTGTGGAAGCCATGCACCAGGAGGAAGTAGGGAGCAACCACCTGCCACCATGTGACTCTGGAGGAGCAGCCAACTTACCGTCCCCAGCTTCCACGAGACCACAGAGGAGCAACTGCCTGCCGGTTGCAACATGACCCCAGAGGAGTGATGACCCACCACCTCGTGACCCCCTCAGCGCCCGCTGCCACATAAACTCCTGGTGGAGCCCAAGTCCCGCCCCCTGCCTCCCTGTGGTAGTGTCCTAACCCTGTGCTCCACCTATCCACCCCAGCCCCGTGCTCCTGGCCCCCCCAACCCTGCGACCCCAGTGGCGCCCAAGGGCCACTAGAGAGTGCTTCACTCCCACAGAGACTAACCAACCCGATGAGCTGTGGAGAGTATATTTCTAATCAGAACTTTTTGTTGTAGAAGTTACTTTTGGAACTACAGAAACACAAGGCCACGCCACAGATACAACCATCATTTGGAGCCACCAGCCAAGCTGCTGTGGGACTAATCTGGCAGGAGGAAGGCCAGTAGGCTCCTGACTGGATTTTCTGGGGCACTGCTGATTACCTGGGAGAGCACCGAAGGGCATGCCCACAGGTGGAGAATTTGGCCAAGCTCTCTTGGGCCACACCAACTGCCCAGAAACGAGTGAGCCAGTGTTAATCTGTCTGAACTTTTGGTCACTGGGAATGTGGCTTTGACTTCTTGGGTCCAGTTGAACCCAGGACACTGCTTGGGCGGGCACTGCTGCGTGAGGGCACCAGTGTAAGTGCCACTGGGCAGGGGCCACTCAGTGAAAAACCACTGGGTGGGAGTAGGAACCCCAATCGTGAGGACACCCAGACAGCTGAGGTCCGAGTGAGGTCCCCCAAGTGTTTGACCTGTCCTTGTGATCACCCCAACCCTATAACTGTCTCACCCCATTTGGAACCACCCTGGTGCCTACACATCCACTCGATCAATTTGTCTTTAATCGGGAGCACCTTGACCTGTCTTACCAACAAGAGGCTGCTCTCACAGGCTATGGACTGACATTTCCCTGAAGTCAGAAGTTCAGAGACACACACAAGTGGGGTAGCTGCCCAGCTGATCTCTAGAGCATTGTCTTCAGATTAAGAACTTATCAATGTCTCGAAGAAAGCAAGCTATCCACACAATACAGAAGAGCAAAGCAAGATGTCATCACCAAAGGGTGACACAGTATGAGTGGATTTCATGAAGCCAGAAAGACTGATGGAACTTTCTGACACAGACTTTAAAAGAAGAATGATTGAATATATTCAATGGATAAAAGACAAACTTGAAGAATTACAGAATACTAAAAGCAAAAACCAGGAGGAGCTAAAAAAACATGTTGTTGTTGTTATGTGCCGTCGAGTCGCCTACGACTCATAGCGACCCTATGTACAACAGCCCTAAACTCCGCTCTGTCCTGTGCCAATCGCACCGTCTCTGACACCCCCATCCCAATTATC
>NW_006400126.1:1598779-1611413 GCF_000299155.1 Elephantulus edwardii
AATCTCTTCACCATCCATCCTGATGCTGCCAATTGGTCCAGTGGTGAGAAATAAATTTAAAAACTACAAAAAAAACCACAAACCATTCAGAACAATGCGGAGAAAACAAACGAGACATTAGCGGCACTGGAAAAACAAGAAACCACTATTCAAAACATAAGTTCCAAAGTTTCGGAGGCCGTCAACATGATGGAGGGACACATGAGCAGAGTTCAAGAGATGGAATACTGAACCAGTGAAACTGAAGACAGAATTGTCACCACTGATCTGCTAGAGCAAAAAACAGACTCAAAAGAAAGAATGAAAAAGAAGAAAACCTAAGAATAATGTGGGACACCATAAAAAAAAATAACATAAGCATCACTGGAATCCCATAAAAGAAAGAAGCAAGTAAAGGCACTGAAACAGTTGTGGAAGAATTAATAGAGGAAATCTACCCAGACATAATGAAGAATGAGAAATATATATTCAAGAAGCTCAGTGACACCATTTAGACTACACCACAAAAGAAAAATATCAAGGCATATCATAGTTAAATTTGCCAGAATAAAAGATAAGGAGACAATCCTGAAAGTAGCAAGGGAGAAACAAAGAGTAAACTATAAGGGAGAACAGATAAGATTAACTGCCGACTTCTCAGCAGAAACCATGCAAGCAAGAAGGGAGTGAAAGGACATATATCAAACACTCAAAGAACACAACTGTCAACCAAGAATACTGTACCCAGCAAAATTAGCCATCAAATATGAAGGAGAGATTAAGATATTCCCCAAAAAGCAGAACATAAGAGAGTTTGTAAAAACAAGACATGTGTTGCAGAAAGACAAAGAGATGTGCTTGTAACAGAGGTGCCACAGAAAGCAGCATGGACCAAAGTAACTAGCAACAACACACACACACACACACACACACACACAAACCCACCTCAAAAAAACAAACAAAACCCCTCAACAAAATGATAGCCATAAAACCCTGCCTTTAATAATCACACTGGATGTGAATTATTTGAATGCACAACTGAAGAGAAGAAGAGTAGAAGATTGGATAAAAAAACCCCAAAATCCATCAATATGCTGTCTACAAGGCACACCTGAAAAATAAAGAAAGACTAAAAAGAAAAGGATGGAAAAAATATACCAAGCAAATGGTAACTAGAAAAAAAGGAGTAATAGCGATGTAAATCTCCAATAAAATAAAATGCAATGCAAAAACCATCACAATAGACAAAGAAGGTTACTACATAATGCTTACATGGTCAATAGAACAAGAGGACATAACAATAATAAATATCTATGCACCAAATGAAAGACATGAAAAAAAATATAAAACAAATAGTAACAAAACTGAAAAAGGAAATAGACATTACCATAGTAGTTGGAGATATAATACACCGCCCTCTGGAGAAAAGATAGAACTACTAGAAAAAAACTCAACAAAGATGCTCAAGAATTAAACCACACAATAAACCAACTTGACCTCACAGATATTTATAGGCTAACGCACCCAAAAAAATCCACAGTATATCTTCTTCTCCAATGTGCTTGGAACGTTCTCCAGAATAGATCATATTTTAGGTCACAAGGCAAGCATCAATAAAGTAAAAAAACATAAAAATAATGCAAAGCATTTTCTCAGGCCACAATGCTACAAAATGAGAAATTAATAACAAGAGAACAAAGGAGGAAAAAACCTTACATTTGGAAGCTAAACAACACCTTGCTTGAACATGGCTGGGTACTTGAAGAAATAAAAATGAAATGAAAAAGTTTCTTGAAACAAATGACAATGAAAACACCAATTACTAAAACCTCTGGAAAACAGCCAAAGCAGTACTCAAAGGTCAATTTAACAGCAATAAGGAAACTTATCAAAAGGCAAGGGAAAATGGCCATTGACCGTCTAACCCAACATCTCAAAAAAATTGAAAAAGAACAGCAAGAGACTAAACAACCTCGAATAACACTGAAATTATAAAAATTAGAGCAGAAATAAATGAAATAGAAAGCTGAAAAATAATTGAAACCATCAACAACACAAACGTTTGATCATTGAAAAGTTAAATAAAATTGAAAAACCACTAGCAAAACTAACAAAGGAAAAGACACAAATAATGCATATAAGAGATGAAATGTGCAACATCACAACAGAATCAACTAAAATAAAAAGAATAACACTGGAATATTATGAAAAATTATATGCAGACAAATTTAAAAACCTAGATGAAATGGACAAATACTTAGAAATTCACAACCTCCTAAACTTACACCAACCGAAATGGAACACCTGGAAGGACCCACTACAAAAGAAGAAATTAAAAAGGTAATAAAACAACATTCAGCCAAAAAAAGTCCTGGACCAGATGTTTTTACAAGTGAATTTTATCAAACATTCAGAAAAGATCTGTCACCAATCCTATATAAACTATGTAAAAATATAGAAAAAGATGGAATTCTCCAAGACTCATTCTATGAAGTAAACATATCCTTGATACGAAAGCCAGTAAAGACACCACCGAAACAGAAAACTATAGGACAATATCTCTCAGGGACATTGATGCAAAAATCCTGAATAAAATCTTGGCCAATAGAATTCAACGATAGACACACACACACACACACACACAAATTCACCATGATCAAGTGGGATTCATAATAGGTATGCAAGGATGCTTCAACTTAAGAAAAACAATCAGTGTAATTCATCACATTAAAAAAGCAAAGAAGAAGAACCACATGATCCTATCAATTGATGCAGAAAAGGCCTTTGACAAAATCCAACACCCTTTCTTCATTAAAACATTCAACAAAATAGGATTAAAGGGGAATTTCATCAACATATTTAAAAGTATATATGCAAACCTGAGAGCCAATATTGTTCTCAATAGGGAGAGATTAAAGGCATTCCCCTTGAAAACAGGAACTAGGCAAGGACGCCTAGTAACCAAATTGGCAAAGAGGGGGTAAAATTATCTCTATATGCCAATGATATGATAGTATACTTAGAAAACCCTAAAGACTCAGCAAGAAAACTACTGGACATAGTTCATCAATTCAGCAGTGACAGGACACAAGATCATCATACAAAAATCGGTTGGATTTCTCTACAGTGACAAAGAGAATACAGAACTGGAGCTAAGAATAACAATACCCTTCACAATAGCTAAAAACAAGATTAAATACTTTGGAATAAACCTAACCAGAAGCACAATGGGTATATTCAAAGAAAATTACAAAATATTACTACAAGAAACAAAAAGAGACCTGGAGAAGTGGAAGAGTATCCCTTGCTCATGGATAGGAATACAAATACCAATTCCATTCTTCAACCATACGGAAAAGGCAATCTCCAATTTCATTTGGAATGTAAAGAAGGCCAGAATGAGCAAAGAACTTCTTAAAAAGAGAGACAAGGTAGGCGGCATCTCACTCCCTTATTTCAAATCCTACTACACTGCCACGGTGGTCAAGATAGTGTGGTACTGGTACAATGATAGACCCATGGATCAATGGAATAGAATTGAGACTACAGAAATCAGCCCATCTGCCTGTGGTCAACTGATTTTTGAGAGGGATGAAATGAAGTAAGTGGGGAAATGGCAGCCTTTTTAAAAATGGTGTTGGCAAAATTGGACAACTGTCTCAATAAAGATCCACACCTGATTCCATACACAAAAACCAACTCAAAGTGGATCATGGACCTAAGACTAAAACCAAGGACTATAAACTTCATTAAAGAAAAGCTTGGAATAACTCTAGAAGTTCTAATCCACAACATAAACAGTCTTCCAAGCATCCTGAAAAATCAACAACCAGGAAAGGATAAAATAGATGAATAGGACCTTTTAAGAATCATATCCCTATGCACATCCATAAACTTCTCCAACAAACTAAAAAGGGAAGCCACAGACTGGAAAAAAAATATTTGTTAATGACATGTCAGACAAGGGGCTTATATCTAGAATTTATAAAATACTTGAGCACCACAACAAGATAAAGGTAAATAACCCAATTGAAAAAATGGGCACAGGATATGAACAGATGCTTCACCAAAAAAGACATTCAGATGGCAAACAGGCACATGAAGAAATGTTCAAAATCCCTAGCTGTAAGAGAGATGCAAATCAAAACAACTATGAGATATCATCTCACCCAAGTAAGAATAGCAAAATTTAATGCAACAGCAGACAACAAATGCTGGCTATGTTGTGGAGAAACTGGAACCCTTATTGTTGGTGGGAGTGTAAAATGGTGCAATCAGTATGGAAGGCTGTATGATGCTTTCTCAAAAATTTGCAAATAGAGATACCATTTGACCCAACAATTCCACTACTGGGAATATACCCTAAAGACACCACAGCTCCCACTCAAGCAGTTATATGCACACCCATGTTTATTGCCGCTTTGTTCACAATAGCAAAGAGTTGAAAATAACTCAAGTTCCCATCAACAACTGAATGGATAGAGAAGCTCTATTATAGTCACACAATGGAATACTGTGCTGCATTGAAATATTATACATTATCATTAAATATTATACAAAATGGGTGACTCTGGAGGACATTCTGCTGAGTGAAATATCTGTCACAAAAGTACAAATATTGCATAGTGCCACTGTCATAAATAGGGACTGACATCGGGGTTGAAGGAAAACTGAGAAAGAGGGCACAAATAATGTATACTGCATTGAAACAGATGAGGGAGAGAACTGTTTATAAGGGATATATGATTAGGTATTATTGCCATGACAGGAGTCCAGAAAGAAGGCTACACAGTGGAGTGGACTTGGGGGAACAAATTGTATAACAATGTAAGAATTTCTCTTTTACTTTTTGAAGAGAAAAGTGAATTTGGAGAAGAGGGTAGGCAGGGAGAAAAGTGCAACAATGAAAGAATGGAAACCCTAAGTCTCTGTAAACTATCATTAAAATTAATTTTTAAAAAGAAAGAACTCAAAAGACAAATTGCATTGCAAGATTTGTTGTCCTGGACCTCTCCAGAGTGCTGAAGAGAAACGATGTCAGTCTAGATACAAAGGTGCGCCTAATCCAGGCCACGATCTTCTCAATTACTTGTTATATTTAGAGAGTTGGACAATGACTAAAGAAGACAAAAGAAGAATAGATGTCGAGTTGTGGTGCTGGAGAAGAGTCTTGAACAAAGCATGGACTGCAAAAGCAAACAAACAAACAAACAAACAAATCAAATGGGTCTGTCTTGGAGATGGTGAAACAAACCAAGTCTCTTCTTGGAAGGTAGGATTTTGAAGCTCTGCCTCACAATTTTTGGGCATGTGGCCAGGAGAGATTATTCATTGGAGAAGGACATCATGCTTACAAGGGTGGAAGGACAGCACAGGAAGGGAAGACCCCATATGAGATGGATTGATACAGTGACTGGGACAATGGGGGTTGGTGTGTCAGAATTAGTGAGATTGGCTCAGGACATAGAAGGGTTCAGAGTTCCTATACATAGGGTCACTATGAATCACAGGTGACTCAATAACATTCTATGACATGTTTGGAAGCAGGAGTGGCATCCAATTCCTAAACAACATGCCTCCAGAAACTCTATGAACTTTGATAAATGTCTATAGTTGTAGAGGGGCTTCAGGCCTTTTGTTCATAGGATCATTGTGACTCATGCTTGACTTGAAGGCAATCAGCAGCAAAAACATGATTTTTATTTCAATAGAAGTACTATATTCTTATTGTTTTAGACTGGATATTGTAAACTTGAATTCCCAGTGGAACAAGGTGCAACTGATTGTGAGAATCTACTGATGGTGACATTTCTTATTTTAAAGCCTCCATATGCATAGTGTCTGAGCTAGAGATCAAGTGATGCTTGAGCCTGACACTGAGAGATATCATCAAGAACATTGTACAACAGATAATATCTCTGATGAGTTCTGGGAGAAATCGTGACACAAGCCTAAACAAGCAGAGTATTTCTGAATGCTTGCTTAAGAGCATTCCAAAACAAACAATTGTCATCAGGTCAATTCTAACTCATGGAAACATGTTACAGAGTAGAAATGCTCCATGAGATTTTTTTGTTTTAATATTAATAAAAGGAGATAACCAAGTTAGGTATGTTCCAACTGTCATCCTCTAGGCTAATACTTTCTATATTTTATGCCATGTTATGATTCACTTTTCTCACCATATTTTATCATCACAACTTCCAATGAAGCCTGTGTTCTCAAAATGACCTATTAAGTCACTTTAGGAAGCACTTATCATTATATATTCAGTCAGCTTTTGCTTTTTTTGCATTAGATGTTAACCATTAAAGAAATACATTCATCTACCACATTGTCATTTTCACGATATTAAATGGAAGGTCAATTTATTAAATAGCTTAAGAATCTAAATTCTGTAAAAATGTGTCAGTTGATAATTATTACTGCAAAAGGAAAATTCTGTCTTTATGGCTTGGAGAATTTTAACTGAATACCATGACAAACATGGCATGGTATTTTTTTAATTTTATATTTTCAGGTTTTTTTATAACTTCAGAGTTGTTATCATTGTTATTATGTGTCATTGAGTCATGTGTCACTCATATCAACCCTATGTACAACAGCTCTGAAGCCTGCCCTATCCTGAGCCAATATCACAGACACATCTAACCTATTCATCTCTTCCAGGGTCTTCCTTTCCTGTGCTGTCCCTCCACCCTTACAAGCATGCTGATCTTCTCCAAGGACAGGTCCCTCCTGCCCACAAGCCCAAAGTATGTAAGATGGTACATCAAAATCTTTGCCTCCATTGAGAAACTTGGCATCACCCTGTCCAAGACAGATCTATTTGTTTTCTTGGCCGTCCATGGTATGTTCAAAACTCTTCTCCAGCACCACAACTCAAAGACAACTATTCTTCTGTCATCTTCAGTCATTTTCCAGTTGTCTGATGGCTAGCATACAATTGTGAAGACCATGGCCTGGATCAGGTATACCTTAGTCTCTAGACTGATGTTGTTGCTTCTCAGTACTCTGGAAAGGTCCCTGACAGCAAATTTTCCCAATACTATTTGTCTTTTGATTTCCTGACTGCTGGTGCCAAGAATGTTGCTTGAGGAGCTGAGCAAGCTGTAATTTTTTAACATAAATTCTTCTCCATCTATCATGGAGCTGCCAGTTGACTCAGTGGTGAAAATCTTTGCCTTCTTGATGTCAAGAGCTTCACTTCATATTGGAGACTACAGTCCGCCCTTTTGCAGCAAGTGCTTCAGGTCCTCCTCAGTTTCAGCAAGCAAGGTTGTGTCATTTGCATAATGTAGGTTGTTGATGAGTCTTCCTCTAATTCTAACACCACATTCCTCCTCATAAAGCCCAGCCTCCCAAATGATGTTTTACATATAGATTGAAACAACATGGAGACAGAAAACATTTTTTTATGCCCTGCTTTCCTGATTTTCAACCATGTATTGTTTCCTTGCTCTATTCTGAGGACTGCTTCATGGTCCGAGTATAATTTTCTCATAAGCACAATTAAATGTTCTGGGATTCCCATTCTCCTCAAGATTAGCCCAAATTTGTTGTGATCCACACAGTCAAATGCCTTTGTATAATTAACAACACACAGATAGACATTCCTTTGGTACTCTCTGCTTTTGCCAAGGTCCATTTGACATTGGTGATAATGTCACTAGTGCCACAGCATCTTTTAGCCCCATCTTGTGTTTTGGTAGTTCTCTGACAATGTACTTGTTCCAGTCAATTATGGGTAATCTTCAACAGAATTTTTCTTATGTATACTATCAGTGATACATACGTTTGATAATTTCCACATTCTGTCAGGTTACCTGTTTTGGAATGGTAATAAATATTGATCTCTTCCAATCAGCTGGCCAGGTAATTATCCTCCAGTTTTCTTGGCACAACCTGGTGAGTACATCTAGAGCAGTATCTGTTTATTGAAATATGTCAATTGGTATTCATTCCATCCATTCTTGGGACCTTATACTTCCCCCCCCCACCAAATCCTTCAGAGAATCCTACTCTTCCTACTACATCACTATTGTCTCTTAATAATATGTTGTTTCTTGAGATTCTTCTGTGTCAACCATTTCTTTTTGGTACAGTGACTATGTTGTTTGAATTGATTGAAAAGGGAGATAATTAGAATGGAAGAAAAATTGTTTTCTTTCTTTCTTCAGTATATAGTATTTCCTTGTCTTTTTTTCTTGCATGGTTTTTCACCAGAAGTCAGAGCTTAATCTAATTGATTTTCCCTTGTATATGACTCACTGTTTTTCTCACCCTGCTTTACTATTCTGTCTTTGTCTCTGATTTTGGAGTTTGTCAATTTTATGTCTTGAATTTTTCTTGTGGGTTCTTGTTGTTTGTCATTTGCTGAGTTTCTAGGATGTGAATTTTCTCCTTTTTTATAACTCCTGGAAAGTTTTCTTCTAGTCTTCTCCCCATCTTGTCCCATAATTTTTTGTTTACCTTCCTGTTCTGGAATTCCAATGATGCACATGTTGTTTGGTTTGATGTTATCCCACGTGACTCTAAGGTTTTCTTCATTTTTTTTTTCTGATTTCTCAGAGTTGGGTTCTTTTCCTTGTAGGTTCTCATTGAGGTTCTTATCTTCTAACATTGATTCTCTGTTCCATCTCTTCTATTCTACATTCTTTTTCAGCCATCTTACTGTAAATTTCTGTCATTTCCATTTTTATTTTTTTATTGCATTTCCATGCTTTCATGTTGTTTCTAGTACTGTGTTGGTTTCATCCTCTCAGTCTTGTGATAATTTTCCCCTTTATTGTTGTTGCTCTTTTAATTTCAACTCTTTTTTTTTCAAACATTTGTATCTTTTTCAGTATCAATTTGTGAACTCCATTGTCAGCATATTTTTTCCTGCCTTCATATCTTTGAGGTATATGTTGGGACCTTGATCTGGTCTGCTTTTTTAAGAAAAAGCTTGTTTTATTTTTCATAATATTTGACCCTGCCTTCTGCTTCCTGGGCATTATGTGAAGTGAATGAAGGTTGATGTTTTCCCCTGGAACAGACAGAGCCTCTGAAGGGAGTTTGGAATTTCTCAGTAAACCTGCCCAGTACCCTTTTCTCCCCCAGTCTCAAAGGTGTTAATAATGGTCTCTGCTAACCCTTCTTGCCATAAGTCTCTGTGTTTGAAGTTTATCTGGGTCTTGCCCTGAGTCTGAGTAGAAGGGGTCTCTTCCACTTTAACTGATATAATCTCTACTTGAAGCAGGGAACTTCTCAGGGAATGAGGGACAATGTGAAATGCCATTTGGGGCTCTTCTCTTAGGTGGTTGAGGCATACCTGCGTCTGTCCTGAAGCTGAGTCTCAAAATTATTATTCTTCTTGTTACTGTGTGCCATCGAGACAAGTACAACTCATAGCATTCCTGTGAACAGTGGATCCGAACCCCTTCCTATCTTGTGTCATCTTCACACTTCCTGACACACTAGACCCACTCCAGCAGTCATCATGTCAATCCACCCAGTCAGGGTCTTCCTCTCCTTCTCTGACCCTCTACTCTTCCAAGCATCATACCACCTTCCAGAGGATAGCCGTTTTTAGCAACATGCCAGGAATATGTAAGGTGAAGCCTCATCTCCCTGCCTCCAAAGAGTACTCTGGCTGCATCCTTTCCAATACATATTTATTTTTCCTTTTGACTGTCCACGGGATGTTCAGTGCTCTTCTTCATCTGTCATTCATTGTCCAGCTCTTAGATGAATAGCAAGTGATCAGAAAGACCATGGCCTGAATCAGCAGCACCTTGATCCTCAAACTGGCATCATTACTTCTCAATGATTTGGAGAGGTCCCTAACTGCAGACTTTTCCAATGTAATATGACTCCTGATTTCTTGGCTGCTGCCATCAAGGGTGTTAATGGTAAATCTAAATAAGATGAAGTTGTTCACAGATTCAATTGTTTCAGCATCCACCAGGAAGTTGTCTATCTGTCCAGTGGTAAGAATATTTGTTTTCTTTATAGTAAGAAGCAATCCAAATTGAAGGCTACATTCCTTGATCTTCTGCAACAAGTGCTTCAAGTCCTCTTCACTTTCAGTAAGCAGGGTTGTGTCATCTGCATAACACAGGTTGTTGATGAGTCTCCCTCCTCCTCTAGATCCTGATGCCACATTCCTCTTTGTAGAGTCCAGCTTCTCAAATAATTCGATCAGCATACAGATTAAATAGATAAGGAGAAAGAATACAACATTGATGCACTTTCTTCTGAATTCTAAAATATGAAGTGTTCCCTTGCTCTATTCTCCCCCCGCCCCTTTGGTCATTCTTTGACAGTGTAAAACAAACCATGTAGTGTTGCGTTCTGAAATACAGACTAGCAAGAGTCCTGATTTCCAAGTAAGGATATACTAATAATTTAAGAGTACTTTCTCAGCCATCTCACTTCAATTTCGTAAGTAAATTCTACCATAAATCCGTTAACACATTTAAGAATTTGAGTTTATGTAAAATTTGAATCTATTTAATTAAGAAAGAATTAGCTGAAGTACAATGTTTGTAGACATATTTTTATTAGCAAAGAGCAGTTGACTTCATCCTGAACTCTCTTTTTTTTCAGTATACAGAAGCTAGTTTTATTACACTTGTGTATTCTGCTCTTTTTTTTTAAATCTTATTTTTGAAAATTAGTTTTAATGAAAATTTACAGAGACTTAGGGTTTCCAGTCATTTATTGTTGCACTTTTCTCCCTGCCCACCCACTCCCCCCCACAATTCACTCGTCTCCTTGAAAAGAAAAAGAAAAACTTTTTCATTGTTATGCAATCTCTCTCCCCAAGTCCACTCCACCATGCAGCCTTCACTCTGGACTTCTGTAATGGCAAGAATATGCATTCGTATACCCCCTTTAAACAGTTCTCTCCCTCATCTGTTTCAATGCAATATACATCATTCCTCCCTTCCTTTTCTGTCTTCCCTCAACCCGAATGTCAGTCCCATTTTACAACAGTGGCCCTATGCATGATTAATCATTTCTTAAATACAAAAATCTTCAAATACAGAAACAAATTCCAAAAGAATCTTCAAAATAGAATGACATAAAAAAATCATCATTCATTTGGCAGGAATGGGTGATAAATGTCACTCAACTGGAAATAAAAAAATTATTTAAAAAAGTAGAGTTCAATTTAAAAACTTTGGTAAGGGTAACATATAATTGGAAGTTATAAACTTTATATTTAGATATAGATTTAGATGATAAATTAAGAAGAAACTGAAGTTTTCAAATATTGCATGCCACTTGGATCAATAAATAATGTTCATGGAAGCAGCAGTTAAAAATCTCAAACCACATACTACATTGGGCAAATAAGCTACAAAAGTCTTCTTTAAACAGTTTTGCAATGATGACTAAAGTTCATTTGACTGAAGCTATGATCTTCTTCTGTGCTGGAGTAGTTAGTAGTGGTATTGTTAACCCAGAGGCTTCATTTCCCTGGTGGCTTGAAACCACCAGCTGTTCTCAAGGAGAATGATTAACTTATCTCCTTTCATGCAATTTATAGCTTTGGAAAGACAGCATTGAGTGATGGTCTTTTTAATTACCGCATATGCATGAGAAAACTGGGTAAAAACAAAAGACAGAAGAACTGATGTATTCTAATTGTGGCATTTTAAAGAATATTAGTTGTAACATTTCTATCTGTTATACATAAGATTATCATGAGTCAGAGCCCACTTGACAACATCCACAAGCCTTAAAATCCAACTGGCTTGTTTAATTGTGTGTTGGTAAAACCATTCAGCATATCTCAAACTGAAAAAAAAATTAAAAACAAATTTATGCTATGAGTCTCAATCCTGAAAGATACTATTGATAAACTCGTGAATGATGCAGGAAGCACCACAAGAAAAGAGAAAGAATACATAGAATCACTGTATCAAAAAGCATCAGTTGACACTGAAATATTGCAGCAAGTATCATATGATTGCAAATACGTTTTATAAGAAACATACACTCAGGTTATACACATGGATTTCACCTGATGGTATGCATAGGAATCAGATCGATTACATCTGTGGAAAAAAACCGCTGGAGAAGCTCAATATCAGCTGTGAAAACTAGGCCAGGGGCTGATTATGGAACAGACCACCAACTACTCGTATGCAAGTTCAAGCTGAAGCTGAGGAAACTTAAACCAAACCCAAAGGAGACAAAGTCTGACTTTTATTTCATCCCACCTGAATTTCAGAATCATCTCAGGAACAGGTTTGAGGCCTTGAACACTAATGAGCGAAGACCAGAGGAGTTGTGGGAGGATGTCAAATGTATCATCCAGGAAGAGTGCAAACGGTCATTACAAAGACAGAAGAGGAAGAAAAGAGCAAAATGGATGCCAGAAGAAACTCTGAAGATTGCCCTGGACCGTAGGGAAGCCAAAGCACAAGGAAGAATTCAAGATACTAAAGAGCTGAACAAATGATTTCAAAAGGCAGCATGAAATGTTATTGTTGTTGTTGTTGTTGTTATGTGCTGTCAAGTCGCTTGCGACTCATAGCAACCCTATGAACAACAGCCCTAAACCCTGCTCTATCCTGTGCCAATCTCATTGCCTCTGACACATCCATCCCGATTACTCCAGTCACTGAATCAATCCACCTCATAGAGGGTCTTCCCCTCCTGT
>NW_006400126.1:1612613-1614769 GCF_000299155.1 Elephantulus edwardii
CAGTTGGCCAAGTGGTTGTTCTCCAGACTTCTTGGCACAACTTGGTGAGCACATCCATGGCAGCATCTGTTAGCTGAAATATGTCAATTGGTATATCATCTATTCCAGGGGCCTTATTTTTTGCTATTTTCTTCAGAGCAGCTTGAACTTCTGCCTCCATCACCATAGACTCTGGCTCAAATGCTATTTCATGAAATTCTTCTGTATCTGCCAATTCCTTTCGATACAATGACTCAATATATTCCTTGACAAAGCAAAATATTACAATGAAATGTGCGAGGAGCTAGAGTCAGAAAATCAAAAGGGCTGAACTCATTCAGCATTTCTTTTTTTTTCTTTTTTTCTTTTTCAGCATTTCTTAAGCTCAAGGAACTGAAGAACAAATTCAAACCTGAAGTTGCTATAATCAAGAATGCTTTAGGCAGAAGATTAAATGATCCAAGAAGTATTAAAAGAAGTTGGAAGGAATATACTGAGTCATTGTAACAAAAGGAATTGGCAGATACAGAAGAATTTAATGAAATAACATTTGAGCTAGAGCCTAAGGTGATGAAAGAAGAAGTTCAAGCTGCTTTGAAGGCAATAGCGAAAACTAAGGCCCCAAGAAGAGACGGTATACCAACTAACATATTTCAGCTAACAGATGCTGCCCTAGACGTGCTCACCAAGTTGTGCCAAGAAGTCTGGAGAACAACCACTTGGCCAACTGACTGGAAGAGGTCTATATTTGTTCCCATTCCAAAGAAAGGACGAACCAACTGAGTACGGAAACTACAGAACAATCTCATTGATTTCACATGGAAGCAAGATTCTACTGAAGATTATCCAAAAACGACTGGAACAGCACATCAGCAGAGAACTGCTGGAAATGCAAGCTGGGTTTAGAAGGGGTCGCGGTACTATGGATATTATAGCTGATGTTAGATGAATCTTAGCTGAAAGCAGGGAATACCAGGAGAATTTCTATCTCTGTTTCATTGATTATGCAAAGGCGTTTGACTGTGTGGATCATAACAAACTATGGCTGACTTTGAGAAGAATGGGAATCCTAGAACACTTGATCATGCTAATGCGAAACCTATACTTGGACCAAGAAGCAGTTGTTAGAACAGAACAAGGTAACATTGCATGGTTCAAAATTGGGAAGGGTGTATGTCAGGGATGTGTCCTATTCCATACCTTTTCAACCTGTATGCAGAGCAGATTACCCACGAAGCCGAGCTCTATGAGGAGAAGTGTGGCATCACGATTGGTGGAAGATCTATTAACAATCTGTGTTATGCAGATGACACAACCCTACATGCCGAAACTGAGGAAGACCTCATGCACTTACTGCAGAGGGTCAAGGACTGCAGCCTTCAGTATGGACCGAGGCTCAATGTCAAGAAGACAAAGATTCTCACCACTGGACCAATTGGTAGCATCAGGATGGGTGGTGAAGAGATTGAGATTGTTCACAGCTTCAGTTTGCTCTGCTCCATGGTCAACACTCTTGGCACCAGCAGTCAGGGAATCAAAAAACATATCACGATGGGAAATTCTGCTGCTAGGGACCTCTCTAAAGTACTCAAGAGCAACGGTGTCTCTCTGGAGACAAAGGTGCACCTGATACATGCCATGGTCTTTGCAATCACTTGTTATGCATCAGAGAGTTGGACAATGACTAGGGAAGATAGAAGGAGAATTGGTGCCTTTGAGCTGTGGTGCTGGAGAAAAGTATTAAATGTACCCTGGACTGCCAAGGAAACAAACAGATTCTTCCTGGAGAAGGTTAAACCAGGCTACTCCCTGGAGGCAAGGATTCTGAGACTTCGTCTGACTTACTTTGGACATGTTGTAAGGAGAGACAGGTCCTTGGAGGGAGACATCATGCTTGGTAATGTGGAGGGACAGCGCAGTGACTGGGGTAATCAGGAAGGGAATGTCAGAGACAGTGTGATTGGCACAGGACTGAGCAGAGTTTAGGGTTTTTGTACATAGGGTTGCTGTGATTCACAAGTCACTCAAAGACACATAACAACAACAACAACAACAACTTACAGGAACGTGTTGTGATGGGAATGTCTTCGGTTAGGGACCTCTCTAAAGTACTCAAAAGCAACGGTGTCTCTCTGGAGACTAAGGTGCACCTGATACAGGCCATGGTTTTTGCAATC